>NW_021823237.1:1952402-2033825 GCF_901001165.1 Salmo trutta
CTCCTTTAGTTAACTCTCCCTATTTGATTTCCAAAAAACAACCCTTTATCTGATCTTCCCTGTTTTTCATTTTGCTTCACTTTTTGGTTTGCTTCCTGTCTTGAAGTTTGGTGTGGGTTTGTCTTTTGTTGGCCTTTAAGTGGGCAAATTTAGTGGGTCTCATGGTGGGTGTCCTGTAGGTCCGAGTTGTTGTTGCTAGTGGACAGCCCCTGGAGTGTCTTTCAGAACCCGTCCGAAAACCCCACCTGATTTGTTTTGTTTGTTGTCAGTGGCTCTTCGTTAGTTCCCCCTTCTGTTTTGTTTGTTGTCAGTGGCTCTTCGTTAGTTCCCCCTTCTGTTTTGTTTGTTGTCAGTGGCTCTTCGTTAGTTCCCCCTTCTGTTTTGGTTGTTGTCAGTGGCTCTTCGTTAGTTCCCCCTTCTGTTTTGTTTGTTGTCAGTGGCTCTTCGTTAGTTCCCCCTTCTGTTTTGGTTGTTGTCAGTGGCTCTTCGTTAGTTCCCCCTTCTGTTTTGGTTGTTGTCAGTGGCTCTTCGTTAGTTCCCCCTTCTGTTTGAGAGACGATTATTGGTTTTCTTGTTGGGGAACGTAACAGGTTGGACTGACATTATAGTCTGGTGCTTAAGGATCCATGGTGCTGCCAAGCTGTCAGTCAGTCTGCTACTTCTCTCTCCTGCTACCCCTCTCTCTCCTGCTACCTCTCTATAATGCTACCCCTCTCTCCTGCTACCTCTCTCTCCTGCTACCTCTCTCTCCTGCTACCCCTCTCTCTCCTGCTACCTCTCTATAATGCTACCCCTCTCTCCTGCTACCCCTCTCTCTCCTTCTACCTCTCTCTCCTGCTACCTCTCTATGCTGCTACCCCTCTCTCTCCTGCCACCCCTCTCTCTCCTGCTACACCTCTCTCTCCTGCTACCTCTCTCTCCTGCTACCCTCGCTCTCTCCTTCTACCTCTCTCTCCTGCTACCTCTCTCTCCTGCTACCCCTCTCTCTCCTGCTACCCCTCTCTCTCCTGCTACCCCTCTCTCTCCTGCTACCTCTCTCTCTCCTGCTACCTCTCTCTCTCTCCTGCTACCTCTCTCTCTCTCCTGCTACCTCTCTCTCTCTCTCCTGCTACCTCTCTCTCTCCTGCTACACCTCTCTCTCCTGCTACACCTCTCTCTCCTGCTACCCCTCTCTCTCCTGCTACCTCTTTCTGTCCTGCTACCTTTCTGTCCTGCTACCCCTCTCTCTCCTGCTACCTCTCTCTCTCCTTCTACCTCTCTCTCCTGCTACCTCTCTCTCCTGCTACCCCTCTCTCTCCTGCTACCCCTCTCTTTCCTTCTACCTCTCTCTCTCCTGCTACCTCTCTCTCCTGCTACCTCTCTCTCCTGCTACCTCTCTATGCTGCTACCTCTCTCTCTCCTGCTACCTCTCTATGCTGCTACCCCTCTCTCCTGCTACCCCTCTCTCTCCTGCTACCCCTCTCTCTCCTGCTACCCCTCTCTCTCCTTCTACCTCTCTATCTCCTGCTACGTCTCTCTCTCCTGCTACCTCTCTCTCTCCTGCTACCCCTCTCTCTCCTGCTACCCCTCTCTCTTCTGCTACCCCTCTCTCCTGCTACCCCTCTCTCTCCTGCTACCCCTCTCTCTCCTGCTACCCCTCTCTCTCCTTCTACCCCTCTCTCCTTTTACCTCTCTCTCTCCTGCTACCTCTCTCTCCTGCTACCTCTCTCTCCTGCTACCTCTCTCTCCTGCTACCTCTCTATGCTGCTACCCCTCTCTCTCCTGCTACCTCTCTCTCCTGCTACCTCTCTATGCTGCTACCCCTCTCTCTCCTGCTACCCCTCTCTCTCCTGCTACCCCTCTCTCTCCTTCTACCTCTCTTTCTCCTGCTACGTCTCTCTCTCCTGCTACCTCTCTCTCTCCTGCTACCCCTCTCTCCTGCTACCCCTCTCTCTCCTGCTACCTCTCTCTCTCCTCCTACCTCTCTCTCCTGCTACCCCTCTCTCTCCTGCTACCCCTCTCTCTCCTTCTACCCCTCTCTCCTTTTACCTCTCTCTCTCCTGCTACCTCTCTCTCCTGCTACCTCTCTCTCCTGCTACCTCTCTCTCCTGCTACCTCTCTATGCTGCTACCCCTCTCTCTCCTGCTACCCTCTCTCTCCTGCTACCCTCTCTATGCTGCTACCCCTCTCTCTCCTGCTACCCCTCTCTCTCCTGCTACCCCTCTCTCTCCTTCTACCTCTCTTTCTCCTGCTACGTCTCTCTCTCCTGCTACCCTCTCTCTCTCCTGCTACCCCTCTCTCTCCTGCTACCCCTCTCTCTCCTGCTACCTCTCTCTCTCCTCCTACCTCTCTCTCCTGCTACCTCTCTCTCCTGCTACCCCTCTCTCACCTGCTACCCCTCTCTCTCCTGCTACCCCTCTCTCTCCTTCTACCTCTCTCTCTCCTGCTACCTCTCTCTCCTGCTACCTCTCTCTCCTGCTACCTCTCTATGCTGCTACCCCTCTCTCTCCTGCTACCTCTCTCTCCTGCTACCTTTCTATGCTGCTACCCCTCTCCTGCTACCCCTCTCTCTCCTGCTACCCCTCTCTCTCCTTCTACCTCTCTCTCCTGCTACCTCTCTCTCCTGCTACCTCTCTATGCTCCTACCCCTCTCTCTCCTGCTACCTCTCTATGCTCCTACCCCTCTCTCTCCTGCTACCTGTCTCTCCTGCTACCTGTCTCTCCTGCTACCCTCTCTCTCTCCTGCTACCTCTCTCTCTCCTGCTACGTCTCTCTCTCCTGCTACGTCTCTCTCTCCTGCTACGTCTCTCTCTCCTGCTACGTCTCTCTCTCCTGCTACCTCTCTCTCTCCTGCTACCCCTCTCTCTCATGCTACCCCTCTCTCTCCTGCTACCCCTCTCTCTCCTGCTACCCCTCTCTCTCCTGTTACACCTCTCTCTCCTGCTACCCCCTCTCTCCTGCTACCTCTCTCTCTCCTGCTACCCCTCTCTCTCCTTCTACCCCTCTCTCTCCTGCTACCCCTCTCTCTCCTGCTACCCCTCTCTCTCCCTGCTACCCCTCTCTCTCCTGCTACCCCTCTCTCTCCTGCTACCCCTCTCTCTCCTGCTACCCCTCTCTCTCCTTCTACCTCTCTCTCCTGCTACCTCTCTCTCCTGCTACCTCTCTATGCTGCTACCCCTCTCTCTCCTGCTACCTCTCTCTCCTGCTACCTCTCTCTCTCCTGCTACCCCTCTCTCTCCTGCTACCTCTCTCTCCTGCTACCTCTCTCTCTGCTCCTACGTCTCTCTCTGCTCCTACGTCTCTCTCTCCTGCTACCTCTCTCTCTCCTGCTACCCCTCTCTCTCTTGCTACCCGTCTCTCTCCTTCTACCTCTCTCTCTCCTGCTACCCCTCTCTCTCCTGCTACCTGTCTCTCTCCTTCTACCTCTCTCTCTCCTGCTACCTGTCTCTCTCCTGCTACCCCTCTCTCTCCTGCTACCCCTCTCTCTCCTGTTACCCCTCTCTCTCCTGCTACCCCTCTCTCTCCTGCTACCCCTCTCTCTCCTGCTACCCCTCTCTCTCCTTCTACCTCTCTCTCTCCTGCTACCTCTCTCTCTCCTGCTAGCTCTCTTTCTCTCCTGCTACCCCTCTCTCTCCTGCTACCCGTCTCTCTAGTCATCAGTGTTCTTTGCCCAGTTAACACAAGAGTGTATGTCCAACTCTAATACTCCTACAGCCATGTTCCTAACTCTCTGTCTTTAAATCATTAGCTAAATGGCATAACCCTATAACCCTGCAGGTCTGTTAGGAACTCCTGTTACATAACCGTAGAGGCAGAACCCTACGGCCCTGTTGGTGTTAAAATCCTTCTAACCCAACACAGAGGCTGTTACTGTCTGTTTGACCGGGACCCTACAGGTCTGTTGGTGTTAAAATCCTTCGAACCAAACACAGAGGCTGTTACTGTCTGTCTGACCGGGACCCTGCAGGTCTGTTGGGGATTCTGTTATGTAACGGTACTGTTAAGACCGTCTGTTTATTAAAACACACGTCACTTTATTAAGACTACAGGAATGTCCCTCCAGTGTTAAAGCGTGACTAATGAGCCATTCCCAGAAAACACTATATTTGTGTCATGAATGAAAATGTTTATTAAAGAAAGAGAGACTATTCAGTAAGGACAGATCATTGTCTTCCTCGGGGGGGTGGGGCTGGGTGGGGACAGGACAGATGGAGGGAGAGATGCCGTCTTCCTGGGGGGGACAGGGTGGGGACAGGACGGATGGAGGGAGAGATGCCATCTTCCTGGGGGGGGTGGATGGAGGGAGAGATGCCATCTTCCTGGGGGGGGACAGGGTGGATGGAGGGAGAGATGCCATCTTCCGGGGGGGTGGATGGAGGGAGAGATGCCATCTTCCTGGGGGGGGACAGGGTGGATGGAGGGAGAGATGCCATCTTCCGGGGGGGTGGATGGAGGGAGAGATGCCATCTTCCTGGGGGGGGGACAGGGTGGATGGAGGGAGAGATGCCATCTTCCTGGGGGGGGGGGGGCAGGGTGGATGGAGGGAGAGATGCCATCTTCCTGGGGGGGGGGGGGCAGGGTGAATGGAGGGAGAGATGCCATCTTCCTGGGGGGATGGACTGAGTGGACAAAACATTAAGAACCCCTTCCTCATATGGAGTTGCTCCCCCCCTTCAGCCCTCAGAACAGCCTCATTTCGTCGGGACATGGACTCTACAAGGTGTCGAAAGCGTTCCACAGGGATGCTGGTCCATGTTGACTCCAATGCTTCCAATAGTTGTGTCCACGCTCTAGCAACATGCTCTACCAACATGCTCTACCAACACGCTCTAGCAACATGCTCTACCAACATGCTCTAGCAACACGCTGTAGGAACACGCTCTACCAACACGCTCTACCAACACGCTCCAGCAACATGCTCTACCAACACGCTCTACCAACACGCTCTACCAACACGCTCCAGCAACATGCTCTACCAACACGCTCTACCAACATGCTCTACCAACATGCTCTACCAACACGCTCTACCAACACGCTCTACCAACATGCTCTACCAACATGCTCTACCAACACGCTCTACCAACACGCTCTACCAACACGCTCTACCAACACGCTCTACCAACACGCTCCAGCAACATGCTCTACCAACACGCTCTACCAACATGCTCTACCAACACGCTCTACCAACACGCTCTACCAACACGCTCTACCAACATGCTCTACCAACATGCTCTACCAACACGCTCTACCAACACGCTCCAGCAACATGCTCTACCAACACGCTCTACCAACACGCTCTACCAACACGCTCTACCAACATGCTCTACCAACACGCTCTACCAACACGCTCTACCAACATGCTCTACCAACACGCTCTACCAACATGCTCTACCAACATGCTCTACCAACACGCTCTACCAACATGCTCTACCAACATGCTCTACCAACTGAGCCACACAGGACCACATACTGTGGTTCTGCTGGTTCTGCTTAAACATACTGGGCTGGGGAACTAGAGAAGCTGGGGGCTTTATCAGGAGGGGGGATGTTATCAGGCGTGGACCACGTTTTCTGGCAAAGGGGCTCGCTTGGAAATTGGCTGCGTGTGTGTGTGTGTGTGTGCGTGTGCGTGTGCGTGTGCGTGTGTGTGTGAGAGGGAGGGGTGGGAATGGGCTGAACCTTGTTTTATTTTGCTGCTTTGAGCTCCGTTCCCCAGAGATACTAGTGGAAATCAGTCAAACTTCCTCTGGTACCGTCACGCACTCATCTAGAGGAAATACAGTGATCTCCAGAAGTATGGGGACAGTGACCTGTTTTGGTTGTTCTGGCTCTGTACTCCAGCACTTTGAGTTTAAAATGATACAGTGACTATGAGGTTAAAGTGTAGACTGTCAGCTTTAATTTGAGGGTATTTTCATCCACATCAGGGGAACCGTTTTAGAAATGACAGACAAAGTATTAGGACAAATTCACTAATGTGTATTGAAGTAGTCAAACGTTTAGTATTCAAGTCCCATATTCCTAGCAATGATTACATCAAGCTTGTGACTTTACAAACTTGTTGGATGCATTTGCTGTTTGATTTTGTTGTATTCCAGATAATTTTGTGTCCAATTAGAAATTTATGGTAAATAATGTATTGTGTCATTTTGGAGTCACTTTTATTGTAAATAAGAATAGAAAATGTTTCTAAACACTTCTACATTAATGTGGACGATACGTTGATTATGGATAATCCTGAATGAATCGTGAATAATTACGAGTGAGAAAGACACAAAGATCATACCTCCAAGACATGCTAATCTCTCACCATTACAATTACAGGGGAGGTTAGCATACCTCCAAGACATGCTAACCTCTCACCATTACAATAACAGGGGAGGTTAGCATACCTCCACGACATGCTAACCTCTCACCATTACAATAACAGGGAAGGTTAGCATACCTCCAAGACATGCTAACCTCTCACCATTACAATTACAGGGGAGGTTAGCATACCTCCAAGACATGCTAATCTCTCACCATTACAATTACAGGGGAGGTTATCATACCTCCAAGACATGCTAACCTCTCACCATTACAATTACAGGGGAGGTTAGCATACCTCCAAGACATGCTAACCTCTCACCATTACAATTACAGGGGAGGTTAGCATACCTCCAAGACATGCTAACCTCTCACCATTACAATTACAGGGGAGGTTAGCATACCTCCACGACATGCTAACCTCTCACCATTACAATAACAGGGGAGGTTAGCATACCTCCAAGACATGCTAACCTCTCACCATTACAATTACAGGGGAGGTTAGCATACCTCCACAACATGCTAACCTCTCACCATTACAATAACAGGGGAGGTTGGCATACCTCCAAGACATGCTAACCTCTCACCATTACAATAACAGGGGAGGTTAGCATTTTATATCATACCCCCCAAGACATGCTAACCTCTCACCATTACAATTACAGGGGAGGTTAGCATTTTATATCATACCCCCAATACATGCTAACCTCTCACCATTACAATAACAGGGGAGGTTAGCATTTTATATCATAACCCCAAGACATGCTAACGTCTCACCATTACAATAACAGGGGAGGTTAGCATACCCCCAAGACATGCTAACCTCTCACCATTACAATAACAGGGGAGGTTAGCATTTTGGGGGTGTATGATATTTGTGCGTCTAACTTTCTGACTCATCTTTATTTACCATTAATTTCTATTGGACACAAAATAATCTGAAACCCAACCAAAACAAACAGCAAATGCATCCAACAAGTTTGTAGAATCATAAGTTTTATGTAATCAAATCAAATTGTATTTGTCACATTTAACACGTGTGTTAAAGTGACGATGCACAGATAATAAACAGAGAGTAGCAGCAGCGTAAAAGTGGGGTCTGAAGTAGCCCTTTGTGGTTCAGGAGTCTTATGGCTTGGGGGTAGAATCTGTTAACAAGCCTCTTGGAACTAGACTTGGCGCTCTGGTACCGCTTGCCGTGCGGTAGCAGAGAGAACAGTCTATGACTAGGGTGGCTGGAGTCTTTGACAATTTTTAGGTCCTTCCTCTGACACCGCCTGGTATAGAGGTCCTGGATGGCAGGAAGCTTGGCCCCAGTGATGTACTGGGCCGTACGCACTACCCTCTGTTGTACCCTGTGGTCAGAGGCCGGGCAGTTGCCATATCAGGCAGTGATGCAACCAGTCAGGATGCTCTCGATGGTGCAGCTCTGTAGAACCTTTTGAGGATCTGAGGACCCATGCCAAATCTTTTCAGTCTCCTGACGGGGAATAGGTTTTGTCGTGCCCTCTTCACAACTGTCTTGGTGTGCTTGGACCATGTTAGTTTGTTGGTGATGTGGACACCAAGGAACTTGAAGCTCTCAACCTGCTCCACTACAGCCCCATCGATGAGAATGGGGGTGTGCTCGGTCCTCCTTTTCCTGTAGTCCACAATCATCTTCTTTGTCTTGATCACGTTGAGGGAGAGGTTGGTATCCGGTCACCACACGGCCAGGTCTCTGACCTCCTCCCTATAGGCTGTCTCGTTGTCATCGGTGATCAGGCCTACCACTGTTGTCATTGGCAAACTTAACAATGGTGTTGAAGTCGTGTCCGGCCGTGCAGTCATGAGTGAACAGGGAGTACAGGAGTGGACTGAGCACGCATCCCTGAGGGGCCCCCGTGTTGAGGATCAGCGTGGCGGATGTGTTGTTACCTACCCTTACCACCTGGGGGCGGCCCGTCAGGAAGTCCAGGATACAGTTGTAGAGGGAAGTGTTTAGTCCCAGGGTCCTTAGCTTAGTGATGAGCTTTGAGGGCACTATGGTGTTGTACGCTGAGCTGTAGTCAATGAACAGCATTCTCACATAGGTGTTCCTTTTGTCCAGGTGGGAAAGGGCAGTGTGGAGTGCAATAGAGATTGCATCATCTGTGGATCTGTTGGGGCGGTGTGCAAATTGGAGTGGGTCTAGGGTTTCTGGGATAATGGTGTTGATGTGAGCCATGACCAGCCTTTCAAAGCACTTCATGGCTACAGACGTGAGTGCTACGGGTCTGTAGTCATTTAGGCAGGTTGCCTTTTTGTTCTTGGGCACAGGGACTATGGTGGTCTGCTTGAAACATGTTGGTATTACAGACTCAGACAGGGAGAGGTTGAAAATGTCAGTGAAGACACTTGCCAGTTGGACAGCACATGACCGGAGCACACGTCCTGGAAATCCGTCTGGCCCCGCAGCCTTGTGAATGTTGACCTGTTTAAAGGTCTTACTCACATTGGCTGCAGAGAGCGTGATCACACAGTCTTCCGGAACAGCTGATGCTCCCATACATGTTTCAGTGTTACTTGCCTCGAAGTGAGCATAGAAGTGATTTAGCTTGTCTGGTAAACACATGTCACTGGGCAGCTCGTGGTTGTGCTTCCCTTTGTAGTCTGTAATAGTTTGCAAGCCCTGCCACATCCGACGAGCGCCAGAGCCGGTGTAGTAGGATTCAATCTTAGTCCTGTATTGACGCTTTGCCTGTTTGATGGTTCGTCTGAGGACATAGCGGGATTTCTTATAAGCTTCCGGGTTAGAGTCCCGCTCCTTGAACTCGGCAGCTCTACCCTTTAGCTCAGTGCGGATGTTGCCTGTAATCCATGGCTTCTGGTTGGGATATGTACATACGGTCACTGTGGGGACGACGTCCTCAATGCACTTATTGATGAAGCCCGTGACTGAGGTGGTGTACTCCTCAATGCCATCGGAGGAATCCCGGAACATATTCCAGTCTGTGCAAAACAGTCCTGTAGTTTAGCATCTGCTTCATCTGACCACTTTTTTATAGACCGAGTCACTGGTGCTTCCTGCTTTAGTTTTTGCTTGTAAGCAGGAATCAGGAGGATGGAATAATGGTCAGATTTGCCAGCCAGCTGTATGTTCTTAATGTCGTCGTTCAGCCACGACTCGGCGAAACATAAGATATTACAGTTTTTAATGTCCCGTCGGATAAACGTGATCGTAGTTCGTCTATTTTATTATTGATCGGTTGTACGTTGGCTAATAGGACCGATGGTAATGGGAGATTACCTGCTCGCCGTCGGCTCCTTACAAGGCACCCAGACCTTCGTCCCCGATATCTCCGTCTCTTTCTCCGTCTCTTTCTCCTGCGAATGACGGGGATGAGGGCCTCGCCGGGCGTCTGGAGTAAATTATTCCCGTCCGACTCGTTAAAGAAAAAGTTTTCCTCCGGTACGGGTTGAGTAATCGCTGTCCTGATATCTAGAAGCTCTTTTCGGTCATAAGACACGGTGGCAGAAACAATTAAGTTCAAATTAAGTTACAAATAATGCAATTAACACACACAATATCACAGCTGGTTAGGAGATCGTAAAATGGCAGCCATCTCCTTCGGTGCCTGTCACGTCCTGACCAGCAGAGGGAGTATTGTATTAGTTTTGGTCAGGGCGTGGCAGAGGGTTTGTGTTGTGTATGCATTTCTATGTTCTGTCTAGTTTAGTTTTCTATGTTTAGGATTGGGTGTTGGACTCTCAATTGGAGGCAGGTGTTTCTAGTTGCCTCTGATTGAGAGTCCTATATAGAGGTGTGTGTTTGGTTTGGTTAGGTTGTGGGTAGTTGTATTTGCACTGCTGTTTGTCTAGCCTGCACATCTGTTAGCTGTCGTTCTGTTTCTTGTTTTTCCCCGTTACTCACTTTAAATAATAAATTAAAGTGTGAGTATTCCTGTACCCGCTGCGCCTTGGTCTCATCTCTTCGACACTTGTGACAGTGCCGTTGCTCATTGCTCGCTATGAATATGGAACTAAATGCTAAACTATTTGAGTAATACAAATATATGTGAATTTGTCCCAAGTTTTTTGGTCCTCTAAAATGGGGGGGAGGGACAATGTACAAAAGGTGCTGTAATTTCTGAACAATTCACCCAATATGGATGAAAATACCATCAAATTAAAGCGTGATATCTACACTTTGACCTCGTCATAATTGTATCATTTAAAATCCAAAGTGCTGGACTACAGAGCCAAAATAACAACAAATATATCACTGTCCCAATACTTCTGTAGAGCACTGTATTATTAAATGACTGTGTGTCTGTTCTATTTTTGACATGGTCAGTATTGTGATAACCAAACATGGAGGCAGCCAGAGGATCATTGAGGTGATGTCTTTTTCAGGGAATCAGATCTGTGTGTGTGTGTGTGTGTGTGTGTGTGTGTGTGTGTGTGTGTGTGTGTGTGTCTCTGTCTGTCTCTGTCTGTCTCTGTCTGTCTCTGTCTGTCTGTCTGTCTGTCTGTGTGAGAGAGAGAGAGAGAGAGAGAGAGAGAGAGAGAGGCTCCCAGGGAGAGGCAGGGGCCTGAGGGCAGATAGAGTATAGGGTGGCTGGGTGAATCGGAGCCAGTCTCACACATTCCTGCTCCATGCCTGTATATGGCCATACACCAGGACCAGTCTGTCTCTATGATGTTTTCCATAATTCAATACAGCCAATCAAACGTTTAGAGGAAATTCAACTCGGCTTTGATGTCCGTTCTGAAAGAAGTTGACAAAAATAGTAACCAGTTGTAGTATCTCTAGAGACTCTAGTTGTTTCATAGTAGAAACCCAGTTTCTAATAGAAACATTAAACTGGCTGTTATTGTGCTCCATGGTCCTCTAGCCGTGGTCCTCTAGCCGTGGTCCTCTAGCCGTGGTCCTCTAGCCGTGGTCCTCTAGCCGTGGTCCTCTAGCCGTGGTCCTCTAGCCTCTAGCCGTGGCCCTCTAGCCGTGGTCCTCTAGCCGTGGTCCTCTAGCAGTGGACCTCTAGCCGTGGTCCTCTAGCCGTGGTCCTCTAGCCGTGGTCCTCTAGCCGTGGTCCTCTAGCCGTGGCCCTCTAGCCGTGGTCCTCTAGCCGTGGTCCTCTAGCCGTGGTCCTCTAGCCGTGGTCCTCTAGCCTCTAGCCGTGGCCCTCTAGCCGTGGTCCTCTAGCCGTGGTCCTCTAGCCGTGGACCTCTAGCCGTGGTCCTCTAGCCGTGGTCCTCTAGCCGTGGTCCTCTAGCCGTGGTCCTCTAGCCGTGGTCCTCTAGCCTCTAGCCGTGGCCCTCTAGCCGTGGCCCTCTAGCCGTGGTCCTCTAGCCGTGGTCCTCTAGCAGTGGCCCTCTAGCCGTGGTCCTCTAGCCGTGGTCCTCTAGCAGTGGACCTCTAGCCGTGGCCCTCTAGCCGTGGCCCTCTAGCCGTGGACCTCTAGCCGTGGTCCTCTAGCCGTGGTCCTCTAGCCGTGGTCCTCTAGCCGTGGTCCTCTAGCCTCTAGCCGTGGTCCTCTAGCCGTGGTCCTCTAGCCGTGGTCCTCTAGCCGTGGTCCTATGTGATCTATCTAGTAACTGGTGTAGAGGGTCTATCTGCCTGGTTAGTCATGTGATCTATCTAGTAACTGGTGTAGAGGGTCTATCTGCCTGGTTAGTCATGTGATCTATCTACTAACTGGTGTAGAGGGTCTATCTGCCTGGTTAGTCATGTGATCTATCTACTAACTGGTGTAGAGGGTAGAGGGTCTATCTGCCTGGTTAGTCATGTGGTCTATCTAGTAACTGGTGTAGAGGGTCTATCTGCCTGGTTATTCATGTGTTATATCTAGTAACTGGTGTAGAGGGTCTATCTGCCTGGTTAGTCATGTGATCTATCTAGTAACTGGTGTAGAGGGTCTATCTGCCTGGTTAGTCATGTGATCTATCTAGTAACTGGTGTAGAGGGTCTATCTGCCTGGTTAGTCATGTGATCTATCTAGTAACTGGTGTAGAGGGTAGAGGGTCTATCTGCCTGGTTAGTCATGTGGTCTATCTAGTAACTGGTGTAGAGGGTCTATCTGCCTGGTTAGTCATGTGTTCTATCTAGTAACTGGTGTAGAGGGTCTATCTGCCTGGTTAGTCATGTGATCTATCTAGTAACTGGTGTAGAGGGGGGTCTATCTGCCTGGTTAGTCATGTGTTCTATCTAGTAACTGGTGTAGAGGGGGGTCTATCTGCCTGGTTAGTCATGTGTTCTATCTAGTAACTGGTGTGGAGGGTCTATCTGCCTGGTTAGTCATGTGATCTATCTAGTAACTGGTGTAGAGGGTCTATCTGCCTGGTTAGTCATGTGATCTATCTAGTAACTGGTGTAGAGGGTCTATCTGCCTGGTTAGTCATGTGATCTATCTAGTAACTGGTGTAGAGGGTCTATCTGCCTGGTTAGTCATGTGGTCTATCTAGTAACTGGTGTAGAGGGTCTATCTGCCTGGTTAGTCATGTGTTCTATCTAGTAACTGGTGTAGAGGGTAGAGGGTCTATCTGCCTGGTTAGTCATGTGTTCTATCTAGTAACTGGTGTAGAGGGTCTATCTGCCTGGTTAGTCATGTGTTCTATCTAGTAACTGGTGTAGAGGGTCTATCTGCCTGGTTAGTCATGTGATCTATCTAGTAACTGGTGTAGAGGGTCTATCTGCCTGGTTAGTCATGTGTTCTATCTAGTAACTGGTGTAGAGGGTAGAGGGTCTATCTGCCTGGTTAGTCATGTGATCTATCTAGTAACTGGTGTAGAGGGTAGAGGGTCTATCTGCCTGGTTAGTCATGTGATCTATCTAGTAACTGGTGTTGAGGGTCTATCTGCCTGGTTAGTCATGTGATCTATCTAGTAACTGGTGTAGAGGGTCTATCTGCCTGGTTAGTCATGTGATCTATCTAGTAACTGGTGTAGAGGGTCTATCTGCCTGGTTAGTCATGTGGTCTATCTAGTAACTGGTGTAGAGGGTCTATCTGCCTGGTTAGTCATGTGTTCTATCTAGTAACTGGTGTAGAGGGTCTATCTGCCTGGTTAGTCATGTGATCTATCTAGTAACTGGTGTAGAGGGTAGAGGGTCTATCTGCCTGGTTAGTCATGTGTTCTATCTAGTAACTGGTGTAGAGGGGGTCTATCTGCCTGGTTAGTCATGTGTTCTATCTAGTAACTGGTGTGGAGGGTCTATATGCCTGGTTAGTCATGTGATCTATCTAGTAACTGGTGTAGAGGGTCTATCTGCCTGGTTAGTCATGTGTTCAATCTAGTAACTGGTGTAGAGGGTAGAGGGTCTATCTGCCTGGTTAGTCATGTGTTCTATCTAGTAACTGGTGTAGAGGGTCTATCTGCCTGGTTAGTCATGTGTTCTATCTAGTAACTGGTGTAGAGGGTCTATCTGCCTGGTTAGTCATGTGATCTATCTAGTAAATGGTGTAGAGGGTCTATCTGCCTGGTTAGTCATGTGTTCTATCTAGTAACTGGTGTAGAGGGTAGAGAGTCTATCTGCCTGGTTAGTCATGTGTTCTATCTAGTAACTGGTGTAGAGGGTCTATCTGCCTGGTTAGTCATGTGGTCTATCTAGTAACTGGTGTGGAGGGTCTATATGCCTGGTTAGTCATGTGGTCTATCTAGTAACTGGTGTAGAGGTTCTATCTGCCTGGTTAGTCATGTGTTCTATCTAGTAACTGGTGTAGAGGGTCTATCTGCCTGGTTAGTCATGTGATCTATCTAGTAACTGGTGTAGAGGGTAGAGGGTCTATCTGCCTGGTTAGTCATGTGTTCTATCTAGTAACTGGTGTAGAGGGGGTCTATCTGCCTGGTTAGTCATGTGTTCTATCTAGTAACTGGTGTGGAGGGTCTATATGCCTGGTTAGTCATGTGATCTATCTAGTAACTGGTGTAGAGGGTCTATCTGCCTGGTTAGTCATGTGTTCTATCTAGTAACTGGTGTAGAGGGTAGAGGGTCTATCTGCCTGGTTAGTCATGTGTTCTATCTAGTAACTGGTGTAGAGGGTCTATCTGCCTGGTTAGTCATGTGTTCTATCTAGTAACTGGTGTAGAGGGTCTATCTGCCTGGTTAGTCATGTGATCTATCTAGTAACTGGTGTAGAGGGTCTATCTGCCTGGTTAGTCATGTGTTCTATCTAGTAACTGGTGTAGAGGGTAGAGGGTCTATCTGCCTGGTTAGTCATGTGATCTATCTAGTAACTGGGGTAGAGGGTCTATCTGCCTGGTTAGTCATGTGATCTATCTAGTAACTGGTGTAGAGGGTCTATCTGCCTGGTTAGTCATGTGATCTATCTAGTAACTGGTGTAGAGGGTCTATCTGCCTGGTTAGTCATGTGATCTATCTAGTAACTGGTGTAGAGGGTCTATCTGCCTGGTGTAGAGGGTCTATCTGCCTGGTTAGTCATGTGGTCTATCTAGTAACTGGTGTAGAGGGTCTATCTGCCTGGTTAGTCATGTGTTCTATCTAGTAACTGGTGTAGAGGGTCTATCTGCCTGGTTAGTCATGTGATCTATCTAGTAACTGGTGTAGAGGGTAGAGGGTCTATCTGCCTGGTTAGTCATGTGTTCTATCTAGTAACTGGTGTAGAGGGGGTCTATCTGCCTGGTTAGTCATGTGTTCTATCTAGTAGCTGGTGTGGAGGGTCTATATGCCTGGTTAGTCATGTGATCTATCTAGTAACTGGTGTAGAGGGTCTATCTGCCTGGTTAGTCATGTGTTCTATCTAGTAACTGGTGTAGAGGGTAGAGGGTCTATCTGCCTGGTTAGTCATGTGTTCTATCTAGTAACTGGTGTAGAGGGTCTATCTGCCTGGTTAGTAATGTGTTCTATCTAGTAACTGGTGTAGAGGGTCTATCTGCCTGGTTAGTCATGTGATCTATCTAGTAACTGGTGTAGAGGGTCTATCTGCCTGGTTAGTCATGTGTTCTATCTAGTAACTGGTGTAGAGGGTAGAGAGTCTATCTGCCTGGTTAGTCATGTGATCTATCTAGTAACTGGTGTAGAGGGTCTATCTGCCTGGTTAGTCATGTGATCTATCTAGTAACTGGTGTAGAGGGTCTATCTGCCTTGTTAGTCATGTGATCTATCTAGTAACTGGTGTTGAGGGTAGAGGGTCTATCTGCCTGGTTAGTCATGTGATCTATCTAGTAACTGGTGTAGAGGGTAGAGGGTCTATCTGCCTGGTTAGTCATCTGTTCTATCTAGTAACTGGTGTAGAGGGTCTATCTGCCTGGTTAGTCATGTGATCTATCAAGTAACTGGTGTAGAGGGTAGAGGGTCTATCTGCCTGGTTAGTCATGTGATCTATCTAGTAACTGGTGTAGAGGGTCTATCTGCCTGGTTAGTCATGTGTTCTATCTAGTAACTGGTGTTGAGGGTAGAGGGTCTATCTGCCTGGTTAGTCATGTGTTCTCTCTAGTAACTGGTGTAGAGGGTCTATCTGCCTGCTTAGTCATGTGTTCTATCTAGTAACTGGTGTAGAGGGTCTATCTGCCTACTTAGTCATGTGTTCTATCTAGTAACTGGTGTAGAGGGTCTATCTGCCTGGTTAGTCATGTGATCTATCTAGTAACTGGTGTAGAGGGTCTATCTGCCTGGTTAGTCATGTGTTCTATCTAGTAACTGGTGTAGAGGGTAGAGGGTCTATCTGCCTGGTTAGTCATGTGATCTATCTATTAACCGGTGTAGAGGGTAGAGGGTCTATCTGCCTGGTTAGTCATGTGATCTATCTAGTAACTGGTGTAGAGGGTCTATCTGCCTGGTTAGTCATGTGTTCTATCTAGTAACTGGTGTAGAGGGTCTATATGCCTGGTTAGTCATGTGATCTATCTAGTAACTGGTGTAGAGGGTCTATCTGCCTGGTTAGTCATGTGATCTATCTAGTAACTGGTGTAGAGGGTAGAGGGTCTATCTCCCTGGTTAGTCATGTGATCTATCTAGTAACTGGTGTAGAGGGTCTATATGCCTGGTTAGTCATGTGTTCTATCTAATAACTGGTGTAGAGGGTCTATCTGCCTGGTTAGTCATGTGTTCTATCTAGTAACTGGTATAGAGGGTCTATCTGCCTGGTTAGTCATGTGATCTATCTAGTAACTGGTGTAAAGGGTCTATCTGCCTGGTTAGTCATGTGTTCTATCTAGTAACTGGTGTAGAGGGTCTATCTGCCTGGTTAGTCATGTGATCTATCTAGTAACTGGTGTTGAGGGTCTATCTGCCTGGTTAGTCATGTGATCTATCTAGTAACTGGTGTAGAGGGTCTATCTGCCTGGTTAGTCATGTGATCTATCTAGTAACTGGTGTAGAGGGTCTATCTGCCTGGTTAGTCATGTGATCTATCTCGTAACTGGTGTAGAGGGTAGAGGGCCTATCTGCCTGGTTAGTCATGGGATCTATCTAGTAACTGGTGTAGAGGGTCCATCTGCCTGTTTAGTCATGTGATCTATCTAGTAACTGGTGTAGAGGGTAGAGGGTCTATCTGCCTGGTTAGTCATGTGTTCTATCCAGTAACTGGTGTAGAGGGTCTATCTGCCTGGTTAGTCATGTGATCTATCTAGTAACTGGTATAGAGGGTCTATCTGCCTGGTTAGTCATGTGTTCTATCTAGTAACTGGTGTAGAGGGTAGAGAGTCTATCTGCCTGGTTAGTCATGTGATCTATCTATTAACCGGTGTAGAGGGTAGAGGGTCTATCTGCCTGGTTAGTCATGTGATCTATCTAGTAACTGGTGTAGAGGGTCTATCTGCCTGGTTAGTCATGTGTTCTATCTAGTAACTGGTGTAGAGGGTCTATATGCCTGGTTAGTCATGTGATCTATCTAGTAACTGGTGTAGAGGGTCTATCTGCCTGGTTAGTCATGTGATCTATCTAGTAACTGGTGTAGAGGGTAGAGGGTCTATCTCCCTGGTTAGTCATGTGATCTATCTAGTAACTGGTGTAGAGGGTCTATATGCCTGGTTAGTCATGTGTTCTATCTAATAACTGGTGTAGAGGGTCTATCTGCCTGGTTAGTCATGTGTTCTATCTAGTAACTGGTATAGAGGGTCTATCTGCCTGGTTAGTCATGTGATCTATCTAGTAACTGGTGTAAAGGGTCTATCTGCCTGGTTAGTCATGTGTTCTATCTAGTAACTGGTGTAGAGGGTCTATCTGCCTGGTTAGTCATGTGATCTATCTAGTAACTGGTGTTGAGGGTCTATCTGCCTGGTTAGTCATGTGATCTATCTAGTAACTGGTGTAGAGGGTCTATCTGCCTGGTTAGTCATGTGATCTATCTAGTAACTGGTGTAGAGGGTCTATCTGCCTGGTTAGTCATGTGATCTATCTCGTAACTGGTGTAGAGGGTAGAGGGCCTATCTGCCTGGTTAGTCATGGGATCTATCTAGTAACTGGTGTAGAGGGTCCATCTGCCTGTTTAGTCATGTGATCTATCTAGTAACTGGTGTAGAGGGTAGAGGGTCTATCTGCCTGGTTAGTCATGTGTTCTATCCAGTAACTGGTGTAGAGGGTCTATCTGCCTGGTTAGTCATGTGATCTATCTAGTAACTGGTATAGAGGGTCTATCTGCCTGGTTAGTCATGTGTTCTATCTAGTAACTGGTGTAGAGGGTAGAGAGTCTATCTGCCTGGTTAGTCATGTGATCTATCTAGTAACTGGTGTAGAGGGTAGAGGGTCAATCTGCCTGGTTAGTCATGTGTTCTATCTAGTAACTGGTGTAGAGGGTATATCTGCCTGGTTAGTCATGTGATCTATCTAGTAACTGGTGTAGAGGGTCTATCTGCCTTGTTAGTCATGTGATCTATCTAGTAACTGGTGTAGAGGGTAGAGGGTCTATCTGCCTGGTTAGTCATCTGTTCTATCTAGTAACTGGTGTAGAGGGTCTATCTGCCTGGTTAGTCATGTGATCTATCAAGTAACTGGTGTAGAGGGTAGAGGGTCTATCTGCCTGGTTAGTCATGTGATCTATCTAGTAACTGGTGTAGAGGGTCTATCTGCCTGGTTAGTCATGTGTTCTATCTAGTAACTGGTGTTGAGGATCTATCTGCCTGGTTAGTCATGTGATCTATCTAGTAACTGGTGTTGAGGGTAGAGGGTCTATCTGCCTGGTTAGTCATGTGTTCTCTCTAGTAACTGGTGTAGAGGGTCTATCTGCCTGCTTAGTCATGTGTTCTATCTAGTAACTGGTGTAGAGGGTCTATCTGCCTGGTTAGTCATGTGTTCTATCTAGTAACTGGTGTAGAGGGTCTATATGCCTGGTTAGTCATGTGTTCTATCTAGTAACTGGTGTAGAGGGTCTATCTGCCTGGTTAGTCATGTGATCTATCTCGTAACTGGTGTAGAGGGTCTATCTGCCTGGTTAGTCATGTGATCTATCTAGTAACTGGTGTTGAGGGTCTATCTGCCTGGTTAGTCATGTGATCTATCTAGTAACTGGTGTAGAGGGTCTATCTGCCTGGTTAGTCATGTGATCTATCTAGTAACTGGTGTTGAGGGTCTATCTGCCTGGTTAGTCATGTGATCTATCTAGTAACTGGTGTAGAGGGTCTATCTGCCTGGTTAGTCATGTGTTCTATCTAGTAACTGGTGTAGAGGGTCTATCTGCCTGGTTAGTCATGTGATCTATCTAGTAACTGGTGTAGAGGGTCTATCTGCCTGGTTAGTCATGTGATCTATCTAGTAACTGGTGTAGAGGGTAGAGGGTCTATCTGCCTGGTTAGTCATGGGATCTATCCAGTAACTGGTGTAGAGGGTCTATCTGCCTGGTTAGTCATGTGATCTATCTAGTAACTGGTGTAGAGGGTCTATCTGCCTGGTTAGTCATGTGTTCTATCTAGTAACTGGTGTAGAGGGTATATCTGCCTGGTTAGTCATGTGATCTATCTAGTAACTGGTGTAGAGGGTCTATCTGCCTGGTTAGTCATGTGATCTATCTAGTAACTGGTGTAGAGGGTAGAGGGTCTATCTGCCTGGGTAGTCATCTGTTCTATCTAGTAACTGGTGTAGAGGGTCTATCTGCCTGGTTAGTCATGTGATCTATCAAGTAACTGGTGTAGAGGGTAGAGGGTCTATCTGCCTGGTTAGTCATGTGATCTATCTAGTAACTGGTGTAGAGGGTCTATCTGCCTGGTTAGTCATGTGTTCTATCTAGTAACTGGTGTAGAGGATCTATCTGCCTGGTTAGTCATGTGATCTATCTAGTAACTGGTGTTGAGGGTAGAGGGTCTATCTGCCTGGTTAGTCATGTGTTCTATCTAGTAACTGGTGTAGAGGGTCTATCTGCCTGGTTAGTCATGTGTTCTATCTAGTAACTGGTGTAGAGGGTCTATCTGCCTGGTTAGTCATGTGTTCTATCTAGTAACTGGTGTAGAGGGTCTATCTGCCTGGTTAGTCATGTGATCTATCTAGTAACTGGTGTAGAGGGTCTATCTGCCTACTTAGTCATGTGTTCTATCTAGTAACTGGTGTAGAGGGTCTATCTGCCTGGTTAGTCATGTGATCTATCTAGTAACTGGTGTAGAGGGTCTATCTGCCTGGTTAGTCATGTGTTATATCTAGTAACTGGTGTAGAGGGTCTATCTGCCTGGTTAGTCATGTGGTCTATCTAGTAACTGGTGTAGAGGGTCTATCTGCCTGGTTAGTCATGTGATCTTTCTGGTAACTGGTGTAGAGGGTCTATCTGCCTGGTTAGTCATGTGGTCTATCTAGTAACTGGTGTAGAGGGTCTATCTGCCTGGTTAGGCATGTGATCTATCTAGTAACTGGTGTAGAGGGTCTATCTGCCTGGTTAGTCATGTGGTCTATCTAGTAACTGGTGTAGAGGGTCTATCTGCCTGGTTAGTCATGTGTTCTATCTAGTAACTGGTGTAGAGGGTCTATCTGCCTGGTTAGTCATGTGTTCTATCTAGTAACTGGTGTAGAGGGTAGAGGGTCTATCTGCCTGGTTAGTCATGTGTTCTATCTAGTAACTGGTGTAGAGGGTCTATCTGCCTGGTTAGTCATGTGTTCTATCTAGTAACTGGTGTAGAGGGTATATCTGCCTGGTTAGTCATGTGATCTATCTAGTAACTGGTGTAGAGGGTCTATCTGCCTGGTTAGTCATGTGATCTATCTAGTAACTGGTGTAGAGGGTAGAGGGTCTATCTGCCTGGGTAGTCATCTGTTCTATCTAGTAACTGGTGTAGAGGGTCTATCTGCCTGGTTAGTCATGTGATCTATCAAGTAACTGGTGTAGAGGGTAGAGGGTCTATCTGCCTGGTTAGTCATGTGTTCTATCTAGTAACTGGTGTAGAGGGTCTATCTGCCTGGTTAGTCATGTGTTCTATCTAGTAACTGGTGTAGAGGGTCTATCTGCCTGGTTAGTCATGTGTTCTATCTAGTAACTGGTGTAGAGGGTCTATCTGCCTGGTTAGTCATGTGATCTATCTAGTAACTGGTGTAGAGGGTCTATCTGCCTACTTAGTCATGTGTTCTATCTAGTAACTGGTGTAGAGGGTCTATCTGCCTGGTTAGTCATGTGATCTATCTAGTAACTGGTGTAGAGGGTCTATCTGCCTGGTTAGTCATGTGTTATATCTAGTAACTGGTGTAGAGGGTCTATCTGCCTGGTTAGTCATGTGGTCTATCTAGTAACTGGTGTAGAGGGTCTATCTGCCTGGTTAGTCATGTGATCTATCTAGTAACTGGTGTAGAGGGTCTATCTGCCTGGTTAGTCATGTGGTCTATCTAGTAACTGGTGTAGAGGGTCTATCTGCCTGGTTAGGCATGTGATCTATCTAGTAACTGGTGTAGAGGGTCTATCTGCCTGGTTAGTCATGTGATCTATCTAGTAACTGGTGTAGAGGGTAGAGGGTCTATCTGCCTGGTTAGTCATGTGATCTATCTAGTAACTGGTGTAGAGGGTCTATCTGCCTGGTTAGTCATGTGGTCTATCTAGTAACTGGTGTAGAGGGTCTATCTGCCTGGTTAGTCATGTGATCTATCTAGTAACTGGTGTAGAGGGTCTATCTGCCTGGTTAGTCATGTGTTATATCTAGTAACTGGTGTAGAGGGTCTATCTGCCTGGTTAGTCATGTGGTCTATCTAGTAACTGGTGTAGAGGGTCTATCTGCCTGGTTAGTCATGTGATCTATCTGGTAACTGGTGTAGAGGGTCTATCTGCCTGGTTAGTCATGTGGTCTATCTAGTAACTGGTGTAGAGGGTCTATCTGCCTGGTTAGGCATGTGATCTATCTAGTAACTGGTGTAGAGGGTCTATCTGCCTGGTTAGTCATGTGGTCTATCTAGTAACTGGTGTAGAGGGTCTATCTGCCTGGTTAGTCATGTGTTCTATCTAGTAACTGGTGTAGAGGGTCTATCTGCCTGGTTAGTCATGTGTTCTATCTAGTAACTGGTGTAGAGGGTAGAGGGTCTATCTGCCTGGTTAGTCATGTGTTCTATCTAGTAACTGGTGTAGAGGGTCTATCTGCCTGGTTAGTCATGTGTTCTATCTAGTAACTGGTGTAGAGGGTATATCTGCCTGGTTAGTCATGTGATCTATCTAGTAACTGGTGTAGAGGGTCTATCTGCCTGGTTAGTCATGTGATCTATCTAGTAACTGGTGTAGAGGGTAGAGGGTCTATCTGCCTGGGTAGTCATCTGTTCTATCTAGTAACTGGTGTAGAGGGTCTATCTGCCTGGTTAGTCATGTGATCTATCAAGTAACTGGTGTAGAGGGTAGAGGGTCTATCTGCCTGGTTAGTCATGTGATCTATCTAGTAACTGGTGTAGAGGGTCTATCTGCCTGGTTAGTCATGTGTTCTATCTAGTAACTGGTGTAGAGGATCTATCTGCCTGGTTAGTCATGTGATCTATCTAGTAACTGGTGTTGAGGGTAGAGGGTCTATCTGCCTGGTTAGTCATGTGTTCTATCTAGTAACTGGTGTAGAGGGTCTATCTGCCTGGTTAGTCATGTGTTCTATCTAGTAACTGGTGTAGAGGGTCTATCTGCCTGGTTAGTCATGTGTTCTATCTAGTAACTGGTGTAGAGGGTCTATCTGCCTGGTTAGTCATGTGATCTATCTAGTAACTGGTGTAGAGGGTCTATCTGCCTACTTAGTCATGTGTTCTATCTAGTAACTGGTGTAGAGGGTCTATCTGCCTGGTTAGTCATGTGATCTATCTAGTAACTGGTGTAGAGGGTCTATCTGCCTGGTTAGTCATGTGTTCTATCTAGTAACTGGTGTAGAGGGTCTATCTGCCTGGTTAGTCATGTGGTCTATCTAGTAACTGGTGTAGAGGGTCTATCTGCCTGGTTAGTCATGTGATCTATCTGGTAACTGGTGTAGAGGGTCTATCTGCCTGGTTAGTCATGTGGTCTATCTAGTAACTGGTGTAGAGGGTCTATCTGCCTGGTTAGGCATGTGATCTATCTAGTAACTGGTGTAGAGGGTCTATCTGCCTGGTTAGTCATGTGGTCTATCTAGTAACTGGTGTAGAGGGTCTATCTGCCTGGTTAGTCATGTGTTCTATCTAGTAACTGGTGTAGAGGGTCTATCTGCCTGGTTAGTCATGTGTTCTATCTAGTAACTGGTGTAGAGGGTAGAGGGTCTATCTGCCTGGTTAGTCATGTGTTCTATCTAGTAACTGGTGTAGAGGGTCTATCTGCCTGGTTAGTCATGTGTTCTATCTAGTAACTGGTGTAGAGGGTATATCTGCCTGGTTAGTCATGTGATCTATCTAGTAACTGGTGTAGAGGGTCTATCTGCCTGGTTAGTCATGTGATCTATCTAGTAACTGGTGTAGAGGGTAGAGGGTCTATCTGCCTGGGTAGTCATCTGTTCTATCTAGTAACTGGTGTAGAGGGTCTATCTGCCTGGTTAGTCATGTGATCTATCAAGTAACTGGTGTAGAGGGTAGAGGGTCTATCTGCCTGGTTAGTCATGTGTTCTATCTAGTAACTGGTGTAGAGGGTCTATCTGCCTGGTTAGTCATGTGTTCTATCTAGTAACTGGTGTAGAGGGTCTATCTGCCTGGTTAGTCATGTGTTCTATCTAGTAACTGGTGTAGAGGGTCTATCTGCCTGGTTAGTCATGTGATCTATCTAGTAACTGGTGTAGAGGGTCTATCTGCCTACTTAGTCATGTGTTCTATCTAGTAACTGGTGTAGAGGGTCTATCTGCCTGGTTAGTCATGTGATCTATCTAGTAACTGGTGTAGAGGGTCTATCTGCCTGGTTAGTCATGTGTTATATCTAGTAACTGGTGTAGAGGGTCTATCTGCCTGGTTAGTCATGTGGTCTATCTAGTAACTGGTGTAGAGGGTCTATCTGCCTGGTTAGTCATGTGATCTATCTGGTAACTGGTGTAGAGGGTCTATCTGCCTGGTTAGTCATGTGGTCTATCTAGTAACTGGTGTAGAGGGTCTATCTGCCTGGTTAGGCATGTGATCTATCTAGTAACTGGTGTAGAGGGTCTATCTGCCTGGTTAGTCATGTGATCTATCTAGTAACTGGTGTAGAGGGTAGAGGGTCTATCTGCCTGGTTAGTCATGTGATCTATCTAGTAACTGGTGTAGAGGGTCTATCTGCCTGGTTAGTCATGTGGTCTATCTAGTAACTGGTGTAGAGGGTCTATCTGCCTGGTTAGTCATGTGATCTATCTAGTAACTGGTGTAGAGGGTCTATCTGCCTGGTTAGTCATGTGTTATATCTAGTAACTGGTGTAGAGGGTCTATCTGCCTGGTTAGTCATGTGGTCTATCTAGTAACTGGTGTAGAGGGTCTATCTGCCTGGTTAGTCATGTGATCTATCTGGTAACTGGTGTAGAGGGTCTATCTGCCTGGTTAGTCATGTGGTCTATCTAGTAACTGGTGTAGAGGGTCTATCTGCCTGGTTAGGCATGTGATCTATCTAGTAACTGGTGTAGAGGGTCTATCTGCCTGGTTAGTCATGTGGTCTATCTAGTAACTGGTGTAGAGGGTCTATCTGCCTGGTTAGTCATGTGTTCTATCTAGTAACTGGTGTAGAGGGTCTATCTGCCTGGTTAGTCATGTGTTCTATCTAGTAACTGGTGTAGAGGGTAGAGGGTCTATCTGCCTGGTTAGTCATGTGTTCTATCTAGTAACTGGTGTAGAGGGTCTATCTGCCTGGTTAGTCATGTGTTCTATCTAGTAACTGGTGTAGAGGGTATATCTGCCTGGTTAGTCATGTGATCTATCTAGTAACTGGTGTAGAGGGTCTATCTGCCTGGTTAGTCATGTGATCTATCTAGTAACTGGTGTAGAGTGTAGAGGGTCTATCTGCCTGGGTAGTCATCTGTTCTATCTAGTAACTGGTGTAGAGGGTCTATCTGCCTGGTTAGTCATGTGATCTATCAAGTAACTGGTGTAGAGGGTAGAGGGTCTATCTGCCTGGTTAGTCATGTGTTCTATCTAGTAACTGGTGTAGAGGGTCTATCTGCCTGGTTAGTCATGTGTTCTATCTAGTAACTGGTGTAGAGGGTCTATCTGCCTGGTTAGTCATGTGTTCTATCTAGTAACTGGTGTAGAGGGTCTATCTGCCTGGTTAGTCATGTGATCTATCTAGTAACTGGTGTAGAGGGTCTATCTGCCTACTTAGTCATGTGTTCTATCTAGTAACTGGTGTAGAGGGTCTATCTGCCTGGTTAGTCATGTGATCTATCTAGTAACTGGTGTAGAGGGTCTATCTGCCTGGTTAGTCATGTGTTATATCTAGTAACTGGTGTAGAGGGTCTATCTGCCTGGTTAGTCATGTGGTCTATCTAGTAACTGGTGTAGAGGGTCTATCTGCCTGGTTAGTCATGTGATCTATCTGGTAACTGGTGTAGAGGGTCTATCTGCCTGGTTAGTCATGTGGTCTATCTAGTAACTGGTGTAGAGGGTCTATCTGCCTGGTTAGGCATGTGATCTATCTAGTAACTGGTGTTGAGGGTCTATCTGCCTGGTTAGTCATGTGATCTATCTAGTAACTGGTGTAGAGGGTAGAGGGTCTATCTGCCTGGTTAGTCATGTGATCTATCTAGTAACTGGTGTAGAGGGTCTATCTGCCTGGTTAGTCATGTGATCTATCTAGTAACTGGTCGAGAGGGTCTATCTGCCTGGTTAGTCATGTGATCTATCTAGTAACTGGTGTAGAGAGTAGAGGGTGAGTCCGTCTGCCTTAGAAGGATCTCTAACATTTCCAAGACCTCTAGTAACCCCCCCCCTCAACCCCCCCCTCCACCCCCCACCCCCTCCCATCCCCTCCCCCCCTCCACCCCCCAGGTATAAGGACTACAGAGAGCCTCCATGGTCAGCTGAAGCCTACCAGTTCTCTAAAACCTACTGGGCCGTCCTAGCTGCTAGACTGGCCTTCGTCATCCTCTTCCAGGTACAGTACCACAAATACAGGGACACCTATGAACATTAAAACAATTACTTTATCAGGAGATGTACTGTATATACAGTACCACAAATAGCAGGAACACCTATGAACATTAAAAAAATTACTTTATCAGGAGATGTACTGTATATACAGTACCACAAATACAGGGACACCTATGAACATTAAAACAATTACTTTATCAAGAGATATACTGTATATACAGTACCACAAATAGCAGGGACACCTATGAACATTTAAAAAAATTACTTTATCAGGAAATATACTGTATATACAGTACCAGTCAGAAGTTTAGACACACCTACTAGCCTCCCTTTGCCTTGATGACAGCTTTGCACACTCTTGACATTCTCTCAACCAGCTTCACCTGGAATGCTTTTCCAACATTCTTGAAGGAGTTCCCATGTATGCTGAGAACTTGTTGGCTGCTTTTCCTTCACTCTGCGGTCCGACTCATCCCAAACCATCTCAATTGGGTTGAGGTCGGGTGATTGTGGAGGCCAGGTCATCTGATGCAGCACTCCATCACTCTCCTTCTTGGTCAAATAGCCCTTACACAGCCTGGAGGTGTGTTTTGGGTCATTGTCCTGTTGAAAAACAAATTATAGTCCCACTAAGCCCAAACCAGATGGGATGGCTTATCGCTGCAGAATGCTGTGGTAGCCATGCTGGTTAAGTGTGCCTTGAATTCTAAATAAATCACTGAGTGTCACCAGCAAAGCAACATCACACCTCCTCCTCCATGCTTCACGGTGGGAACCACACATGCAGAGATCATCCGTTCACCTACTCTGCGTCTCACAAAGACACGGCGGTTGGAACCAAAAATACAACATTTGGACTCATCAAACCAAAGGACAGATTTCCACCGGTCTAATGTCCATTACTCGTGTTTCTTGGCCCAAGCAAGTCTCTTATTATTGATGTCCTTTAGTATTGGTGTCTTTGTAGCAATTCAACCATGAAGGCCTGATTCACACAGTCTCCTCTGAACAGTTGATGTTGGGATGTGTCTGTTACTTGAACTCTGTGAAGCATTTATTTGGGCTGTAATCTGAGGTGCAGGTAACTCTAATGAACTTATCCTCTGCTGCAGAGGTAACTCTGGGTCTTCCTTTCCTGTGGCGGTCCTCATGAGGCTGGTAACTCTAATGAACTTATCCTCTGCAGCAGAGGGAACTCTGGGTCTTCCTTTCCTGTGGTGGTCCTCATGAGAGCCAGTTTCATCATAGCGCTTCATGGTTTTTGCGACGGCACTTGAAGAAACATTCAAAGTTCTTGAAATGTTCCGGATTAACTGACCTTCATGTCTTAAAGTAATGATGGACTGTCGTTTCTCTTTGCTTATTTGAGCTGTTCTTGCCATAATATGGACTTTGTCTTTTACCAAATATGGCTATCTTCTGCATACCACCCCTACCTTGTCAACACAACTGATTTGGCTCAAACACATTAAATAGGAAAGAAATTCCACAAATTAACTTTTAACAACGCCTGTTATTTGAAATGCATTCCAGGTGACTAGCTCATGAAGCTGGTTGAGAGAATGCCAAGAGTGTGCAAAGCTGTCAAGGCAAAGGGTAGCTACTTTGAAGAATCTGAAATATAAAATATATTTAGTTTTGTTTAACACCTTTTTTGGTTACTACATGATTCCATATGTGTTAATTCATAGTTTTGATGTCTTCACTATTATCCTACAATGTAGAAAATAGTACAAATTTTAAAAAAAACCTGGAATGAGGGTTTGGGGCAGCAGGGTAGCCTAGTGGTTAGAGCTTTGGACTAGTAACCGAAAGGTTGAAAGTTGAAATCCCTGAGCTGACAAGGTACAAATCTGTCCTTCTGTCCCTGAACAGGCAGTTAACCCACTGTTCCCCGGTAGGCTAGAGAGAGTTAACCCACTGTTCCCCGGTAGGCTAGAGAGAGTTAACCCACTGTTCCCCGGTAGGCTAGAGAGAGTTAACCCACTGTTCCCCGGTAGGCTAGAGAGAGTTAACCCACTGTTCCCCGGTAGGCTAGAGAGAGTTAACCCACTGTTCCCCGGTAGGCTAGAGAGAGTTAACCCACTGTTCCCCGGTAGGCCGTCATTGAAAATAAGAAGTTGTTGTTAACTGACTTGCCTCGTTAAATAAAGGTAAAAAATAAAATGAGTTGGTGTGTCCAAACTGTTACCTGGTACTGTATGTAATATCAAACTGACTCTGTGTGGTTGCAGTGTGGTTGGACCAATGATCAGTGTGGTTGGACCAATGATCAGTGTGGTTGGACCAATGATCAGTGTGGTTGGACCAATGATCAGTGTGGTTGGACCAATGATCAGTGTGGTTGGACCACTGACCACTGTGGCTGGACCACTGATTAGTGTGGTTGGACCAATGATTAGTGTGGTTGGACCAATGATCAGTGTGGTTGGACCAATGATCAGTGTGGTTGGACCAATGATCAGTGTGGTTGGACCACTGATCAGTGTGGTTGGACCACTGATCAGTGTGGTTGGACCAATGATCAGTGTGGTTGGACCAATGATTAGTGTGGTTGGACCACTGTGGTTGGACCAATGATTAGTGTGGTTGGACCACTGATCAGTGTGGTTGGACCAATGATCAGTGTGGTTGGACCAATGATCAGTGTGGTTGGACCAATGATCAGTGTGGTTGGACCACTGTGGTTGGACCAATGATCAGTGTGGTTGGACCAGTGATCAGTGTGGTTGGACCAATGATCAATGTGGTTGGACCAATGATCAGTGTGGTTGGACCACTGTGGTTGGACCAATGATCAGTGTGGTTGGACCAATGATCAGTGTGGTTGGACCACTGTGGTTGCAGTGTGGTTGGACCAATGATCAGTGTGGTTGGACCACTGATTAGTGTGGTTGGACCACTGTGGTTGGACCACTGACCACTGTGGTTGGACCAATGATTAGTGTGGTTGGACCACTGATCAGTGTGGTTGGACCACTGATCAGTGTGGTTGGACCACTGATCAGTGTGGTTGGACCAATGATCAGTGTGGTTGGACCAATGATTAGTGTGGTTGGACCACTGATCAGTGTGGTTGGACCACTGATTAGTGTGGTTGGACCAATGATTAGTGTGGTTGGACCAATGATCAGTGTGGTTGGACCACTGATCAGTGTGGTTGGACCAATGATCAGTGTGGTTGGACCAATGATCAGTGTGGTTGGACCACTGATCAGTGTGGTTGGACCACTGATTAGTGTGGTTGGACCACTGTGGTTGGACCAATGATTAGTGTGGTTGGACCACTGATCATTGTAGTTGGACCAATGATCAGTGTGGTTGGACCAATGATCAGTGTGGTTGGACCACTGTGGTTGGACCAATGATCAGTGTGTTTGGACCAGTGATTAGTGTGGTTTGACCAATGATCAGTGTGGTTGGACCAATGATCAGTGTGGTTGGACCAATGATCAGTGTGGTTGGACCAATGATTAGTGTGGTTGGACCACTGTGTTTCTAGTGTGGTTAGATCAGTGTGGTTGCAGTGTGGTTGGACCAATGATCAGTGTGGTTGGACCACTGTGTTTGTAGTGTGGTTAGATTAGTGTGGTTGCAGTGTGGTTGGACCAATGATTAGTGTGGTTGGACCACTGTGTTTGTAGTGTGGTTAGATCAGTGTGGTTGCAGTGTGGTTGGACCAATGATCAGTGTGGTTGGACCAGTGATCAGTGTGGTTGGACCACTGATTAGTGTGGTTGGACCAGTGATCAGTGTGGTTGGACCACTGATCAGTGTGGTTGGACCAATGATCAGTGTGGTTGGACCAATGATCAGTGTGGTTGTATTTTAGTCACAGTGGAACATTTATCAGATGATTCAGTACAACACCAACCAGTTAAACAAACTCCTGTCTTCTGTTGTGGCTTTGTGCTCCATCCTTCCATCCATCTCCACCCTGTCTTCTGTTGTGGCTTTGTGCTCCATCCTTCCATCCATCTCCACCCTGTCTTCTGTTGTGGCTTTGTGCTCCATCCTTCCATCCATCTCCACCCTGACGTCCACGCCGCTCTCTCTCCATCAGAACCTGGTGATGTTCCTGAGCCTGCTGGTTGCCTGGGCGATCCCGGACGTGCCGAAGAACATCAGCGAGCAGCTGAAGAGAGAGAAGACTCTGCTGGTGGACGTGTTCCTCCGAGAGGAGAAGGAGAAATTCCACCTCCTCCAGAGCCTCTTCTCCTCCAAGGACCAGCCCAGCCAGGGTCAACCCGATACGGCCCATTTCCGTACTCTACCCTTAGGCCTCTCTCAGGGCCTAGGCCAGCCCCCGGGCGGAGACGGAGGGGAATCCCGTGCGAGATGCAGGGCTGCCAGTTTCAGCCAGTTCACCAGACGGATGTCCGCGTCTCCTAGCAACGACGCGGGCCGACAGATGTCCATGTCTCCGAGCAACGACGCAGCCCGACACACAGCGGTCTGACTACGCTACTGTAGCAATTCAATGCGAACTTTCTTTATCCCCACAGGGGACGTTTAGACACGAGCGTGGTAGCGACATGGAGTCCGAATGCTCCTCTGCGATCTCTCACCCCATGTAGACTTTGGTGTTTTCTTTCTGGTAACGGTGTGATGATGGAACATGCTGATCAAGGACTTGTCCTTCTGAATGCTCCTCTGCGATCTCTCACCCATGTAGACTTTGGTGTTTTCTTTCTGGTAACGGTGTGATGATGGAACATGCTGATCAAGGACTTGTCCTTCTGGACGGATAATCTACATATTCTTGACCATTTGTATGTTTATTTGCATAATGAGAAGTGACTGTAAAGTTAGTTTCCCTTTTAAGGGAAAAACACCTTCAGCCAGACGGATTTCTCTGAGAGAACTTCCCATGTCTGGAACACACTGCCTTCAGACATGGGATTGCTCTTTACCACACCTTCACAAATTGCCTGAAGACATGGCTAAAGGACAGTCAGGTGTCTCAACACAATCCCCAGCTGTATGGACCTGCTTTCCATGTTGTCAACACAACCCCCAGCTGTATGGACCTGCTTTCCATGTTGTCAACACAATCCCCAGCTGTGTGGACCTGCTTTCCATGTTGTCCCCAATACATCGTTGGTACTTTTTCTGTCATTTTGTTTGGTTGCTTTTTGCGTTGTTGCTCTGTCTGTCTGTCTGTGTTACTGGTTATATGTTGCTCTGTCTGTCTGTGTGTTACTGGTTATATGTTGCTCTGTCTGTCTGTGTTACTGGTTATATGTTGCTCTGTCTGTCTGTGTTACTGGTAATATGTTGCTCTGTCTGTCTGTGTTACTGGTTATATGTTGCTCTGTCTGTCTGTGTTACTGGTTATATGTTGCTCTGTCTGTGTGTTACTGGTTATATGTTGCTCTGTCTGTCTGTGTTACTGGTTATATGTTGCTCTGTCTGTCTGTGTTACTGGTTATATGTTGCTCTGTCTGTCTGTGTTACTGGTTATATGTTGCTCTGTCTGTCTGTGTTACTGGTTATGTGCTGTCTGTCTGTGTTATATGTTGCGTTGCTCTGTCCTGTCTGGTTACTGGTTATATGTTGCTCTGTCTGTCTGTGTGTTACTGGTATATGTTGCTCTGTCTGTCTGTGTGTTACTGGTTATATGTTGCTCTGTCTGTGTGTTACTGGTTATATGTTGCTCTGTCTGTGTGTTACTGGTTATATGTTGCTCTGTCTGTCTGTCTGTGTTACTGGTTATATGTTGCTCTGTCTGTCTGTCTGTGTTACTGGTTATATGTTGCTCTGTCTGTCTGTCTGTGTTACTGGTTATATGTTGCTCTGTCTGTCTGTCTGTGTTACTGGTTATATGTTGCTCTGTCTGTCTGTCTGTGTTACTGGTTATATGTTGCTCTGTCTGTCTGTGTGTGTTACTGGTTATATGTTGCTCTGTCTGTCTGTGTGTTACTGGTTATATGTTGCTCTGTCTGTCTGTGTGTTACTGGTTATATGTTGCTCTGTCTGTCTGTCTGTGTTACTGGTTATATGTTGCTCTGTCTGTCTGTGTGTTACTGGTTATATGTTGCTCTGTCTGTCTGTGTGTTACTGGTTATATGTTGCTCTGTCTGTCTGTGTGTTACTGGTTATATGTTGCTCTGTCTGTCTGTGTTACTGGTTATATGTTGCTCTGCCTGTCTGTGTTACTGGTTATATGTTGTTATTTCTGTCTGTCTGTGTTACTGGTTATATGTTGCTCTGTCTGTCTGTGTGTGTTACTGGTTATATGTTGCTCTGTCTGTCTGTGTGTGTTACTGGTTATATGTTGCTCTGTCTGTCTGTGTGTTACTGGTTATGTGTTGCTCTGTCTGTGTGTTACTGGTTATGTGTTGCTCTGTCTGTCTGTGTGTTACTGGTTATATGTTGCTCTGTCTGTCTGTGTGTTACTGGTTATATGTTGCTCTGTCTGTCTGTCTGTGTTACTGGTTATATGTTGCTCTGTCTGTCTGTCTGTGTTACTGGTTATATGTTGCTCTGTCTGTCTGTCTGTGTTACTGGTTATATGTTGTTATTTCTGTCTGTCTGTGTTACTGGTTATATGTTGCTCTGTCTGTCTGTGTGTGTTACTGGTTATATGTTGCTCTGTCTGTCTGTGTGTTACTGGTTATATGTTGCTCTGTCTGTCTGTGTTACTGGTTATATGTTGCTCTGTCTGTGTGTGTTACTGGTTCTATGTTGCTCTGTCTGTCTGTGTTACTGGTTATATGTTGCTCTGTCTGTGTGTGTTACTGGTTATATGTTGCTCTGTCTGTGTTACTGGTTATATGTTGCTCTGTCTGTGTGTTACTGGTTATATGTTGCTCTGTCTGTGTGTTACTGGTTATATGTTGCTCTGTCTGTCTGTGTGTTACTGGTTATATGTTGCTCTGTCTGTGTTACTGGTTATATGTTGCTCTGTATGTGCTTATTGTCTGCCTGTATTGTTATTGTTTTTGTTTTTAATAACCTTCCCAGGGACTCTGGTTGAAAATGATCCGGCCGGCTAAAACCGGCGCCTTTACAGAAATGTTGATAAATGTGCACTGTACCTTTAAAAAATAAACTTAATAATAATAATAATAATGCCTGGATAATGTATAGAATATCAAGGTTCAGAGTTTATAACTGGATAATGTATAGAATATCAAGGTTCAGAGTTTATAACTGGATAATGTATAGAATATCAAGGTTCAGAGTTTATAACTGGGTAATGTATAGAATATCAAGGTTCAGAGTTTATAACTGGATAATGTATAGAATATCAAGGTTCAGAGTTTATAACTGGATAATGTATAGAATATCAAGGTTCAGAGTTTATAACTGGATAATGTATAGAATATCAAGGTTCAGAGTTTATAACTGGATAATGTATAGAATATCAAGGTTCAGAGTTTATAACTGGATAATGTATAGAATATCAAGGTTCAGAGTTTATAACTGGGTAATGTATAGAATATCAAGGTTCAGAGTTTATAACTGGATAATGTATAGAATATCAAGGTTCAGAGTTTATAACTGGATAATGTATAGAATATCAAGGTTCAGAGTTTATAACTGGGTAATGTATAGAATATCAAGGTTCAGAGTTTATAACTGGGTAATGTATAGAATAAAGGTTGAGTTTATAACTGGGTAATGTATAGAATATCAAGGTTCAGAGTTTATAACTGGATAATGTATAGAATATCAAGGTTCAGAGTTTATAACTGGATAATGTATAGAATATCAAGGTTGAGTTTATAACTGGATAATGTATAGAATATCAAGGTTCACTGTGTATAACTGGATAATGTATAGAATATCAAGGTTGAGTTTATAACTGGATAATGTATAGAATATCAAGGTTCAGAGTTTATAACTGGATAATGTATGAAATATCAAGGTTGAGTTTATAACTGGATAATGTATAGAATATCAAGGTTCAGAGTTTATAACTGGATAATGTATAGAATAAAGGTTGAGTTTATAACTGGATAATGTATAGAATATCAAGGTTGAGTGTATAACTGGGATAATGTACATATAGAGGACCAGTGTGTGTATGACTGGATAATGTAGCATCATATAGAGGACCCGTGTGTATATGACTGGATAATGTAGCATCATATAGAGGACCAGTGTGTGTATGACTGGATAATGTAGCATCATATAGAGGACCCGTGTGTGTATGACTGGATAATGTAGCTTCATATAGAGGACCGGTGTGTGTATGACTGGATAATGTAGCATCATATAGAGGACCCGAGTTTGTATGACTGGATAATGTAGCATCATATAGAGGACCAGTGTGTGTATGACTGGATAATGTAGCATCATATAGAGGACCCGTGTGTGTATGACTGGATAATGTAGCATCATATAGAGGACCCGTGTGTGTATGACTGGATAATGTAGCATCATATAGAGGACCCGTGTGTGTATGACTGGATAATGTAGCATCATATAGAGGACCAGTGTGTGTATGACTGGATAATGTAGCTTCATATAGAGGACCAGTGTGTGTATGACTGGATAATGTAGCTTCATATAGAGGACCAGTGTGTGTATGACTGGATAATGTAGCTTCATATAGAGGACCAGTGTGTGTATGACTGGATAATGTAGCTTCATATAGAGGACCAGTGTGTGTATGACTGGATAATGTAGCTTCATATAGAGGACCAGTGTGTGTATGACTGGATAATGTAGCTTCATATAGAGGACCAGTGTGTGTATCTCATGATAATCGCTGGTGGACAGACTACGTCAACATAAATGATACCATCGATCTGTCATCGTACAACGGGATGCGTGACATAACGAGCTACTTCTGGAGCTTTGGACAGATCACCATTTCACAGGTGTTAGCATCTTTCACATTTCACAGGTGTTAGCATCTTTCACCATTTCACAGGTGTTAGCATCTTTCACCATTTCACAGGTGTTAGCATCTTTGACATTTCACAGGTGTTAGCATCTTTGACATTTCACAGGTGTTAGCATCTTTCACCATTTCACAGGTGTTAGCATCTTTCACCATTTCACAGGTGTTAGCATCTTTCACCATTTCACAGGTGTTAGCATCTTTCACCATTTCACAGGTGTTAGCATCTTTCACCATTTCACAGGTGTTAGCATCTTTCACCATTTCACAGGTGTTAGCATCTTTGACATTTCACAGGTGTTAGCATCTTTCACCATTTCACAGGTGTTAGCATCTTTGACTTCTCACAGGTGTTAGCATCTTTGACTTCTCGCAGGTGTTAGCATCTTTCACCATTTCACAGGTGTTAGCATCTTTCACCATTTCACAGGTGTTAGCATCTTTCACTTCTTGCTGGTGTTTGCATCTTTCACATTTCACAGGTGTTAGCATCTTTGACTTCTCGCAGGTGTTAGCATCTTTCACCATTTCACAGGTGTTAGCATCTTTGACTTCTCGCAGGTGTTAGCATCTTTCACATTTCACAGGTGTTAGCATCTTTGACATTTCACAGGTGTTAGCATCATTGACATTTCACAGGTGTTAGCATCTTTCACCATTTCACAGGTGTTAGCATCTTTCACCATTTCACAGGTGTTAGCATCTTTGACTTCTCACAGGTGTTAGCATCTTTCACCATTTCACAGGTGTTAGCATCTTTCACATTTCACAGGTGTTAGCATCGTTCACATTTCACAATGGGAGGGGACATTTGGTCCATAGTCTTGCCCGTAACTTGCAAAGAGAGGGAGGAGCTCTTCGTTCCGGTTCATTCTATCTCTTCTCTAAAAGTCCCCATGCAGTTGTTGGAATAGAGAGGGTGGAGCTCTTCGTTCCGGATCATTCTATCTCTGCAGTTTTTTAAATTGTATTTTTAAATCATCATCATTGTATGTCTAATAAATCACTGTTTATTTCATGAAAGTAACAGCAAATATATTTTGGTCATTTATTTCCCTGAGCCTTCTTTTGACATTGAAATGCTCAGTCTGGTCATGTGGCCGTGTTGATACAAATGTAATATACAGAGCCCTGATTGGCAGATAGGATCGTCTAGACCAGGGTTTCCCAAACTCGGTCCTGGGGCCCCTTGGACGGACCTGTTTTTTCCCTAGCGCTACTCAGCTGATTGATGATGAGTTGGTTATGAGAATCAGCTGTGTAGTTCAGAAACCGAAGTGTGGACCAAGGGAGGGCCCCGGGACTGAGTTTGGGAACCCCTGATCTAGACTTTAGAATCTACCCTCTTACCCCTTCAAAGTAGGAGGATACATATCACAGGAGGTTGGTGGCACCTTTAATTAGGGAGGACAGGCTAGTGTTAATGACTGGTATGAATAATGGCACCTTAATTAGGGAGGACAGGCTCGTGTTAATGACTGGTATGAATAATGGCACCTTAATTAGGGAGGACAGGCTCGTGTTAATGACTGGTATGAATAATGGCACCTTAATTAGGGAGGACAGGCTCGTGTTAATGACTGGTATGAATAATGGAACCTTAATTAGGGAGGACAGGCTCGTGTTAATGACTGGTATGAATAATGGCACCTTAATTAGGGAAGACAGGCTCGTGTTAATGACTGGTATGAATAATGGCACCTTAATTAGGGAGGACAGGCTCGTGTTAATGACTGGTATGAATAATGGAACCTCAATTGGGGAGGACAGGCTCGTGTTAATGACTGGTATGAATAATGGCACCTTAATTAGGGAGGACAGGCTCGTGTTAATGACTGGTATGAATAATGGCACCTTAATTAGGGAGGACAGGCTCGTGTTAATGACTGGTATGAATAATGGCACCTTAATTAGGGAGGACAGGCTCGTGTTAATGACTGGTATGAATAATGGCACCTTAATTAGGGAGGACAGGCTCGTGTATGAATAATAGAACCTTAATTAGGGAGGACAGGCTCGGGTTAATGACTGGTATGAATAATGGCACCTTAATTAGGGAGGACAGGCTCGGGTTAATGACTGGTATGAATAATGGCACGTTAATTAGGGAGGACAGGCTCGTGTATGGATAATGGCACCTTAATTAGGGAGGACAGGCTCAGGTTAATGACTGGTATGAATAATGGCACCTTAATTAGGGAGGACAGGCTCGTGTTAATGACTGGTATGAATAATGGAACCTTAATTAGGGAGGACAGGCTCATGTTAATGACTGGTATGAATAATGGCACCTTAATTAGGGAAGACAGGCTCGTGTTAATGACTGGTATGAATAATGGCACCTTAATTAGGGAGGACAGGCTCGTGTTAATGACTGGTATGAATAATGGCACCTTAATTAGGGAGGACATGCTCGTGTTAATGACTGGTATGAATAATGGCACCTTAATTAGGGAGGACAGGCTCGTGTTAATGACTGGTATGAATAATGGCACCTTAATTAGGGAGGACAGGCTCGTGTATGAATAATGGAACCTTAATTAGGGAGGACAGGCTCGGGTTAATGACTGGTATGAATAATGGCACCTTAATTAGGGAGGACAGGCTCGGGTTAATGACTGGTATGAATAATGGCACCTTAATTAGGGAGGACAGGCTCGTGTATGAATAATGGCACCTTAATTAGGGAGGACAGGCTCGTGTTAATGACTGGTATGAATAATGGCACCTTAATTAGGGAGGACAGGCTCGGGTATGAATAATGGCACCTTAATTAGGGAGGACAGGCTCGTGTTAATGACTGGTATGAATAACTGGTATGGTATCAAAGACGTTTTCCATGTGTTTGATGCCATTACATTCAACTCAGTCCATTGTTATGAGCCATCCTCCACTCAGCAGCCTCCTGTGATGCGTAAACAAATAAAATATGACTGGTCGTTGGTCAGAATAATCAGATCAGATTGTGATGTCATGATCGGGGCCAAAAACTCCATGCAGGAAATTCCAGTCATTTTTTTTCAGAAAGCTCTTCCAAAAAAAGGCATTATCCTTATTTTCACAATCTGAGTGTTGTATATCTTAAAACAACACTGGGAATGTTTTGGACTGAACTGCCTCTTTAACCTTCTACTGCAGTGGGTTAAATCAGGGCCACACAGAGTTCTGTAACCTTCTACTGCAGTGGGTTAAATCAGGGCCACACAGAATTAACCTTCTACTGCAGTGGGTTAAATCAGGGCCACACAGAGTTAACCTTCTACTGCAGTGAGTTAAATCAGGGCCACACAGAGTTAACCTTCTACTGCAGTGGGTTAAATCAGGGCCACACAGAGTTCTGTAACCTTCTACTGTAGTGGGCTAAATCAGGGCCACACAGATTTAACCTTCTACTGCAGTGGGTTAAATCAGGGCCACACAGAGTTCTGTAACCTTCTACTGCAGTGGGTTAAATCAGGGCCACACAGAGTTCTGTAACCTTCTACTGCAGTGGGTTAAATCAGGGCCACGCAGAGTTAACCTTCTACTGCAGTGGGTTAAATCAGGGCCACACAGAGTTAACCTTCTACTGCAGTGGGCTAAATCAGGGCCACACAGAGTTAACCTTCTACTGCAGTGGGTTAAATCAGGGCCACACAGAGTTAACCTTCTACTGCAGTGGGTTAAATCAGGGCCACACAGAGTTAACCTTCTACTGCAGTGGGTTAAATCAGGGCCACACAGAGTTAACCTTCTACTGCAGTGGGTTAAATCAGGGCCACACAGAGTTAACCTTCTACTGCAGTGGGTTAAATCAGGGCCACACAGAGTTAACCTTCTACTGCAGTGGGTTAAATCAGGGCCACACAGAGTTAACCTTCTACTGCAGTGGGCTAAATCAGGGCCACACAGAGTTCTGTAACCTTCTACTGCAGTGGGTTAAATCAGGGCCACACAGAGTTAACCTTCTACTGCAGTGGGCTAAATCAGGGCCACACAGTGTTAACCTTCTACTGCAGTGGGTTAAATCAGGGCCACACAGAGTTAACCTTCTACTGCAGTGGGTTAAATCAGTTGCCCTGTAACATCATAGTGGATTAAACCAATCAGAACAACCCAGCCCTGTAACATCATAGTGGATTAAACCAATCAGAACAACCCAGCCCTGTAACATCATAGTGGATTAAACCAATCAGAACGACCCAGCCCTGTAACATCATAGTGGATTAAACCATGACACCCAGCCCTGTAACATCATAGTGGATTAAACCAATCAGAACGACCCAGCCCTGTAACATCATAGTGGATTAAACCAATCAGAACGACCCAGCCCTGTAACATCATAGTGGATTAAACCAATCAGAACGACCCAGCCCTGTAACATCATAGTGGATTAAACCAATCAGAACGACCCAGCCCCTGTAACATCATAGTGGATTAAACCAATCAGAACGACCCAGCCCTGTAACATCATAGTGGATTAAACCAATCAGAACGACCCAGCCCTGTAACATCATAGTGGATTAAACCAATCAGAACAACCCAGCCCTGTAACATCATAGTGGATTAAACCTACAGTGCATTCGTAAAGTATTCAGACCCTTTGACTTTTTCCACATTTTGTGACGTTACAATCTTAATCTAAAATTAAATAAAAAATGTCTTCATTAATCTAGACACAATACCCCATAATCACAAAGCAAAAATAGGTTTTAAGAAATTTTAGCACATTTTGTAAAATATTAAAAACGATACCTTATTTACGTCAGTATTTAGACCCTTTTCTATGAGACTTGAAATTGAGCTCAGGTGCTTCCTGTTTTCATTGATCATCCTTGAGATGTTTCTAAAACCTCATTGGAGTCCACCTGTGGTCAATTAAATTGATTGGACATGAATTGTCTATATGCGGTCCCACAGTTTACGATGCATGTCAGAGAAACAAACCAAGCCATCTGTAGAGCTCCGAGACAGGATTGTGTCGAGGCACAGATCTGGGGAAGGGTACCAAAGAATGTCTGCAGTATTGAAGATCTCCAAGAACAGAGTGGCCTCCATCATTCTTAAATGGAAGAAGTTTAGAACCACCAAGACTCTTCCTAGAGCTGGCCGCCCGGCCAAACTGAGCAATCTGGGGAGAAGGGCCTTGGTCAGGGAGGTGACCAAGAACCCGATGGTCACTCTGTGGAGATGGGAGAACCTTCCGGAAGGACAACCATCTCTGCAGCACTCCACCAATCAGGTCTTTTATGGTAGAGTGGCCAAAAGAAAAGCCACTCCTCAGTAAAAGGCACATGACAGCCCGCTTGGAGTTTGACAAAAGGAATCTAAAGAACTCAGACCATGAGAAACAAGATTCTCTGGTCTGATGAAACCAAGATTTAACTCTGAAAATAGCTGTGCAGCGACGCTCCCCATCCAACCTGACAGAGCTTGAGAGGATCTGCAGAGAAGAATGGGAGAAACTCCCCAATTACAGGTGTGCCAAGCTTTTAGTATCATACCCAAGAAGACTCAAGGCTGTAATCGCTGCCAAAGGTGCTTCAACAAAGTACTCTGTAAAGGGTCTGAATACTTGTTTTTGCTTTTTAATTATGGAGTATTGTGTGTAGATTTAAAACAATTTAGTCCACTTTTAGAATAAGGTTGTAACGTAACAAAATGTGGACAAATGTCAAGGGGGTCTGAATACTTTCCGAATGCTCTGTATCTATCTGACCCAGACGACAGCAGAACAGAGGAGGAGCAGAACAGAGGAGGAGCAGAACAGAGGAGGAGCAGAACAGAGGAGGAGCAGAACAGGATAATGTGAGGAGAACCTGGGGTCTAAATACTTTCCGAATGCTCTGTATCTATCTGACCCAGACGACAGCAGAACAGAGAAGGAGCAGAACAGGATCATGTGAGGAGAACCTGGGTTCTGAAGTCATAAACAGCCACCAGGCTGCACTTTCACAGGGTGTCATGTTTTGGTTACACCTCTGCATTCCCCTATTGTGTGTGTGTGCTTAAGCCCAGCCTGTGGCACATTCCTGAACCGGCTCCACAAAACTTTGATAAACTGATTTGTCTCAGGTGATGTTTCTCTCTCTCTCTCTCTGTCTCGCTCTCTCTGTCTCGCTCTCTCTGTCTCTCTCTCTCTGTCCACATCTCTCTCTCTCTCAATTCAATTTCAAATTCAATTTTAGGTGGCTTTATTGGCATGGGGAAACATGTTAACATTGCCAAAGCAAGTGAAATAGATAATAAACAAAAATGAAATAAACAATCAAAATGAACAGTAAACAGAAGTTCCAAAACAGAGGTTCCAAAATAATAGAGACGGGTTGAGTGCTCATTTTAACTTTATTTAGAAAACTAACGGACGACAAACAGTAATGCAGGCTATACACAGCTATGCACAAACAACCTCCCACAATTCCCATAACAAACACACCCCTATACATAGGACCTTCAATCAGAGTCAACGAGGAACAGCTGCCTCTAATTGAAGGCCCAATCCCAATTAACTAAACATAGAACTAAACACCCTAGATCTAACATAGAAATACACAACATAAAACCTAACCAAAAACCCCGGACTAATCTAAACAAACACCCCTCTACAAAACACATATACCAACAAACCCCGAACCACATAAAACAAATACCCCCTGCCACGTCCTGACCAAACTACAATAACCAATAACCCCTATGACTGGTCAGGACGTGACAATGGTGTTTGTTCTTCACTGGTTGCCCTTTTCTTGTGGCAACAGGTCACGAATCTTGCTGCTGTGACGACACATTGTGGTATTTCACCCAGTAGATATGGGAGATTATCACAATTGGATTAGTTTTCAAATTCTTTGTGTATCTGTGTAATCTGAGGGAAATATCTGTCTCTAATATGGTCATACATTTGGTAGGAGGTTAGGAAGTGCAGCTCAGTTTCCACCTCATTTTGTGGGCAGTGTTGCACATAGCCTGTCTTCTCTTGAGAGCCAGGTCTGCCTACGGTGGCCTTTCTCAATAGCAAGGCTATGCTCACTGAGTCTGTACATAGTCAAAGATTCCTTAAGTTTGGGTCAGTCACAGTGGTCAGGTATTCTGCCACTGTGTACTCTCTGTTTAGGGCCAAATAGCATTCTAGTTTGCTCTGTTTTTTGTTAATTCTTTCCAATATGTCAAGTAATTATCTTTTTGTTTTCTAATGATTTGGTTGGGTCTAATTGTGTTGCTGCTCAGTGGGGTCTGTTTGTGTTTGTGAACAGAGCCCCAGGACCAGCTTGTTTAGGGGACTCTTCTCCAGGTTCATCTCTCTGTAGTGATGGCTTTGTTATGGAAGGTTTGTGAACAGAGCCCCAGGACCAGCTTGCTTAGGGGACTCTTCTCCAGGTTCATCTCTCTGTAGGTGATGGCTCTGTGGGGTCTGTTTGTGTTTGTGAACTGAGCCCCAGGACCAGCTTGCTTAGGGGACTCTTCTCCAGGTTCATCTCTCTGTAGGTGATGTCTTTGTTATGGAAGGTTTGGGATTCGCTTCCTTTTCGGTGGTTGTAGAATTTAACGGCTCTTTTCTGTATTTTGATAATTAGCGAGTATCAGCCGTTCTCACGACTTCCGCCGAAGTTGGTGCCTCTCCTTGTTCAGTTCGGCGGTCGACGTCACCGGCTTTCTACTCAGTTCTGTGTCCTGCGCCTGACTCAGTCCTACCCGCTGCGCCCTGACTCAGTCCTACCTGCTGCACACTGACTCCGTCCTACCCGCTGCACACTGACTCCATCCTACCCGCTGCGCCTGACTCCGTCCTACCCGCTGCGCCTGACTCCATCCTACCCGCTGCGCCTGACTCCATCCTACCTGCTGTGCCTGACTCCATCCTACCCGCTGCGCCTGACTCCATCCTACCCGCTGCGCCCTGACTCCATCCTACCCGCTGCGCCTGACTCCATCCTACCCGCTGCGCCTGACTCCATCCTACCCGCTGCGCCCTGACTCCATCCTACCCGCTGCGCCCTGACTCAGTCCTACCTGCTGCGCCCTGACTCCATCCTACCCGCTGCGCCTGACTCCATCCTACCCGCTGCGCCCTGACTCCATCCTACCCGCTGCACCCTGACTCCATCCTACCTGCTGCGCCCTGACTCCATCCTACCCGCTGCGCCTGACTCCATCCTACCCGCTGCACACTGACTCCGTCCTACCCGCTGCGCCCTGACTCCATCCTACCCGCTGCGCCCTGACTCCATCCTACCCGCTGCGCCTGACTCCGTCCTACCCGCTGCGCCTGACTCCATCCTACCCGCTGCGCCTGACTCCGTCCTACCCGCTGCGCCTGACTCCATCCTACCCGCTGCGCCCTGACTCCATCCTACCCGCTGCGCCTGACTCCATCCTACCCGCTGCACACTGACTCCATCCTACCCGCTGCGCCTGACTCCGTTCTACCCGCTGCGCCTGACTCCATCCTACCCGCTGCGCCTGACTCCATCCTACCCGCTGCGCCCTGACTCTATCCTACCCGCTGCGCCTGACTCCATCCTACCCGCTGCGCCTGACTCCGTTCTACCCGCTGCGCCTGACCCCATCCTACCCGCTGCGCCTGACTCCATCCTACCCGCTGCGCCTGACTCCGTCCTACCCGCTGCGCCTGACACCATCCTACCCGCTGCGCCCTGACTCCATCCTACCCGCTGCACCCTGACTCCGTCCTACCCGCTGCGCCTGACTCCATCCTACCCGCTGCGCCTGACTCCGTTCTACCCGCTGCGCCTGACTCCATCCTACCCGCTGCGCCTGACTCCATCCTACCCGCTGCGCCCTGACTCCATCCTACCCGCTGCGCCCTGACTCCATCCTACCCGCTGCGCCTGACTCCGTCCTACCCGCTGCACCCTGACTCCATCCTACCCGCTGCGCCCTGACTCCATCATACCCGCTGCGCCCTGACTCCATCATACCCGCTGCGCCTGACTCCATCCTACCCGCTGCGCCTGACTCCATCCTACCCGCTGCGCCTGACTCCATCCTACCCGCTGCGCCTGACTCCGTTCTACCCGCTGCGCCTGACTCCGTCCTACCCGCTGCGCCCTGACTCCATCCTACCCGCTGCACACTGACTCCGTCCTACCCGCTGCGCCCTGACTCCATCCTACCCGCTGCGCCCTGACTCCATCCTACCCGCTGCGCCTGACTCCGTCCTACCCCGCTGCGCCTGGACCTCCATCCTACACCGCTGCGGCCTGACTCCATCCTACCCGCTGCGCCTGACTCCATCCTACCCGCTGCGCCTGACTCCATCCTACCCGCTGCGCCTGACTCCATCCTACCCGCTGCGCCTGACTCCGTCCTACCCGCTGCGCCTGACTCCGTCCTACCCGCTGCGCCTGACTCCATCCTACCCGCTGCACCCTGACTCCATCCTACCCGCTGCGCCTGACTCCATCCTACCCGCTGCGCCTGACTCCATCCTACCCGCTGCTCCTGACTCCATCCTACCCGCTGCACACTGACTCCATCCTACCCGCTGCACCCTGACTCCGTTCTACCCGCTGCACACTGACTCCATCCTACCCGCTGCGCCTGACTCCATCCTACCCGCTGCGCCTGACTCAGTCCTACCTGCTGCGCCCTGACTCCATCCTACCCGCTGCGCCTGACTCCATCCTACCCGCTGCGCCTGACTCCGTTCTACCCGCTGCGCCTGACTCCATCCTACCCGCTGCGCCTGACTCCGTCCTACCCGCTGCGCCTGACTCCGTCCTACCCGCTGCTCCTGACTCCATCCTACCCGCTGCGCCTGACTCCATCCTACCCGCTGCACCCTGACTCCATCCTACCCGCTGCTCCTGACTCCATCCTACCCGCTGCGCCTGACTCCATCCTACCCGCTGCACCCTGACTCCATCCTACCCGCTGCACCCTGACTCCATCCTACCCGCTGCACCCTGACTCCATCCTACCCGCTGCACCCTGACTCCATCCTACCCGCTGTGCTTGACTCCGTCCTACCCGCTGCACACTGACTCCATCCTACCCGCTGCACCTGACTCCGTCCTTCCTGCTGCGCCTGACTCCATCCTACCCGCTGCGCCTGACTCCGTCCTACCCGCTGCGCCTGACTCCGTCCTACCCGCTGCGCCTGACTCCGTCCTACCCGCTGCGCCTGACTCCGTCCTTCCCGCTGCGCCTGACTCCGTCCTACCCGCTGCGCCTGACTCCGTTCTACCCGCTGCACACTGACTCCATCCTACCCGCTGCGCCTGACTCCATCCTACCCGCTGCGCACTGACTCCGTTCTACCCGCTGCGCCTGACTCCGTCCTACCCGCTGCGCCTGACTCCATCCTACCCGCTGTGCCTGACTCCGTCCTACCCGCTGCGCCTGACTCCATCCTACCCGCTGCGCCTGACTCCGTCCTACCCGCTGCGCCTGACTCCGTCCTACCCGCTGCGCCTGACTCCGTCCTACCCGCTGCGCCTGAGTCCGTCCTACCCGCTGCGCACTCACACTTGACAGCCTAATTCTGCTCTGCATTATTTGGTGTTTTACATTGTACACAGAGGATATTATTTGGTGTTTTACGTTGTACACAGAGGATTTTATTGCAGATGTCTGCATGCGTTTTCAATTTGGTGTTTGTCCCATTTTGTGAATTCTTGGTTGGTGAGCGGACCCCAGACCTCACAACCATAAAGGGCAATGGTTTCTATAACTGATTCAAGTATTTTTTTGCCAGATCCTAATTTATATGTCGAATTTTATGTTCCTTTTGATGGCATAGAAGGCTCTTCTTGCCTTGTCACTCAGATCGTTCACAGCTTTGTGGAAGTTACCTGTGGTGCTGATGTTTAGGCCGAATATTGAATCGTTTGTGGTGTGCTCTAGGGCAACGGTGTCTAGATGGAATTTGTATTTATGGTCCTGGCAACTGGACCTTTTTTGGAACACCATTATTTTTGTCTTACTGAGATTTACTGTCAGGGCCCAGGTCTGTCAGGGCCCAGGTCTGTCAGGGCCCAGGTCTGACAGAATCTGTACATAAGATCTAGGTGCTGCTGTAGGCCCTCCTTGGCTGGGGACAGATCTAGGTGCTGCTGTAGGCCCTCCTTGGTTGGGGACAGATCTAGGTGTTGCTGTAGGCCCTCCTTGGTTGGGGACAGATCTAGGTGCTGCTGTAGGCCCTCCTTGGTTGGGGACAGATCTAGGTGTTGCTGTAGGCCCTCCTTGGTTGGGGACAGATCTAGGTGCTGCTGTAGGCCCTCCTTGGTTGGGGACAGATCTAGGTGCTGCTGTAGGCCCTCCTTGGTTGGGGACAGATCTAGGTGTTGCTGTAGGCCCTCCTTGGTTGGGGACAGATCTAGGTGCTGCTGTAGGTCCTCCTTGGTTGGGGACAGAAGCACCAGATCATCAGCAAACAGTAGACATTTGACTTCAGATTCTAGTAGGGTGAGGCCGGGTGCTGCAGACTGTTCTAGTGCCCTCGCCAATTCATTGATATATATGCTGAAGAGGGTGGGGCTCAAGCTGCACCCCTGTCTCACCCCACGGCCCTGTGGGAAGAAATGTGTTTTTGCCTATTTTATCTGCACACACACACACACACACACACACACACACACACACACACACACACACACACACAAACTAGAAATGCAGACACACAAATAGAAACACCACATAAAACAGTTACTCTTTCCTCTGCTTTTATTCTGAAGGAAATAACCTAAACACTACAGTGACGTATGCTTTTATTCTGAAGGCAATATCATACACAATACAGTGACGTATGCTTTTATTCTGAAGGCAAAATCATACACAATACAGTGACGTATGCTTTTATTCTGAAGGAAATAACCTAAACACTACAGTGACGTATGCTTTTATTCTGAAGGCAATATCATACACAATACAGTGACGTATGCTTTTATTCTGAAGGCAAAATCATACACAATACAGTGACGTATGCTTTTATTCTGAAGGAAATAACCTAAACACTACAGTGACGTATGCTTTTATTCTGAAGGCAATATCATACACAATACAGTGACGTATGCTTTTATTCTGAAGGCAAAATCATACACAATACAGTGACGTATGCTTTTATTCTGAAGGCAATATCATAAACACAACAGTGATACAGTATATCTGGATGTTCAGACAAGCTCAGCCGTTCGGGAGAATTCAACAGTGTTTTTGTGAAAGTCCCACCTCATTATTGGTGATGGTTCAGCCACTGATCTTAGTTAACGAGTTCCAACCCACTATGTTGTAAGTCGCTCTGGATAAGAGCGTCTGCTAAATGACTTAAATGTAAATGTAAATGTTAGTAAGCAACACAGGAAGCTTAGCGCTCAGCAATAGTCCCAGCTACAGGTCCTGTTCTCTAGGTCTGTCCTCTGGGTGGTAGAGAGGGATCAGGCAGCTCAGAGCTCTGAATTAGTCCCAGCTACAGGTCCTGTTCTCTAGGTCTGTCCTCTGGGTGGTAGAGAGGGATCAGGCAGCTCAGAGCTCTGAATTAGTCCCAGCTACAGGTCCTGTTCTCTAGGTCTGTCCTCTGGGTGGAAGAGAGGGATCAGGCAGCTCAGAGCTCTGGATTAGTCCCAGCTACAGGTCCTGTTCTCTAGGTCTGTCCTCTGGGTGGTAGAGAGGGATCAGGCAGCTCAGAGCTCTGGATTAGTCCCAGCTACAGGACCTGTTCTCTAGGTCTGTCCTCTGGGTGGTAGAGAGGGATCAGGCAGCTCAGAGCTCTGGATTAGTCCCAGCTACAGGTCCTGTTCTCTAGGTCTGTCCTCTGGGTGGAAGAGAGGTATCAGGCAGCTCAGAGCTCTGGATTAGTCCCAGCTACAGGTCCTGTTTTCTAGGTCTGTCCTCTGGGAGGGAAAAGAGAGGTATCAGGCAGCTCAGAGCTCTGGATTAGTACCAGCTACAGGTCCTGTTCTCTAGGTCTGTCCTCTGGGTGGTAGAGAGGGATCAGGCAGCTCAGAGCTCTGGATTAGTCCCAGCTACAGGTCCTGTTCTCTAGGTCTGTCCTCTGGGTGGTAGAGAGGGATCAGGCAGCTCAGAGCTCTGGATTAGTCCCAGCTACAGGTCCTGTTCTCTAGGTCTGTCCTCTGGGTGGTAGAGAGGGATCAGGCAGCTCAGAGCTCTGGATTAGTCCCAGCTACAGGTCCTGTTCTCTAGGTCTGTCCTCTGGGTGGTAGAGAGGGATCAGGCAGCTCAGAGCTCTGGATTAGTCCCAGCTACAGGTCCTGTTCTCTAGGTCTGTCCTCTGGGTGGTAGAGAGGGATCAGGCAGCTCAGAGCTCTGGATTAGTCCCAGCTACAGGTCCTGTTCTCTAGGTCTGTCCTCTGGGTGGAAGAGAGGGATCAGGCAGCTCAGAGCTCTGGACTAGTCCCAGCTACAGGTCCTGTTCTCTAGGTCTGTCCTCTGGGTGGTAGAGAGGGATCAGGCAGCTCAGAGCTCTGGATTAGTCCCAGCTACAGGTCCTGTTCTCTAGGTCTGTCCTCTGGGTGGAAGAGAGGGATCAGGCAGCTCAGAGCTCTGGATTAGTACCAGCTACAGGTCCTGTTCTCTAGGTCTGTCCTCTGGGTGGAAGAGAGGGATCAGGCAGCTCAGAGCTCTGGATTAGTCCCAGCTACAGGTCCTGTTCTCTAGGTCTGTCCTCTGGGTGGTAGAGAGGGATCAGGCAGCTCAGAGCTCTGGATTAGTCCCAGCTACAGGTCCTGTTCTCTAGGTCTGTCCTCTGGGTGGTAGAGAGGGATCAGGCAGCTCAGAGCTCTGAATTAGTCCCAGCTACAGGTCCTGTTCTCTAGGTCTGTCCTCTGGGTGGAAGAGAGGGATCAGGCAGCTCAGAGCTCTGGATTAGTCCCAGCTACAGGTCCTGTTTTCTAGGTCTGTCCTCTGGGTGGAAGAGAGGGATCAGGCAGCTCAGAGCTCTGGATTAGTCCCAGCTACAGGTCCTGTTCTCTAGGTCTGTCCTCTGGGTGGTAGAGAGGGATCAGGCAGCTCAGAGCTCTGGATTAGTCCCAGCTACAGGTCCTGTTCTCTAGGTCTGTCCTCTGGGTGGAAGAGAGGGATCAGGCAGCTCAGAGCTCTGGATTAGTACCAGCTACAGGTCCTGTTCTCTAGGTCTGTCCTCTGGGTGGAAGAGAGGGATCAGGCAGCTCAGAGCTCTGGATTAGTCCCAGCTACAGGTCCTGTTCTCTAGGTCTGTCCTCTGGGTGGTAGAGAGGGATCAGGCAGCTCAGAGCTCTGGATTAGTCCCAGCTACAGGTCCTGTTCTCTAGGTCTGTCCTCTGGGTGGAAGAGAGGGATCAGGCAGCTCAGAGCTCCGGATTAGTACCAGCTACAGGTCCTGTTCTCTAGGTCTGTCCTCTGGGTGGTAGAGAGGGATCAGGCAGCTCAGAGCTCTGGATTAGTCCCAGCTACAGGTCCTGTTCTCTAGGTCTGTCCTCTGGGTGGTAGAGAGGGATCAGGCAGCTCAGAGCTCTGGATTAGTCCCAACTACAGGTCCTGTCCTCTAGGTCTGTCCTCTGGGTGGTAGAGAGGGATCAGAGATGGAGAATGAGACAAGGGATTGTGGTCTTGAGGGGGCATCTCTCTCTTCGCCAATGGCAGACCAAAGGAGACACCTGTTTCTCCCTTCCTCCCTTTCTCTCTGTATTTCCCTTCTCTTTCTCTCTGTATTTCCCTTCCCTTTCTCTCTGTATTTCCCTTCTCTTTCTCTCTGTATTTCCCTTCTCTTTCTCTCTGTATTTCCCTTCTCTTTCTCTCTGTATTTCCCTTCTCTTTCTCTCTGTATTTCCCTTCTCTTTCTCTCTGTATTTCCCTTCTCTTTCTCTCTGTATTTCCCTTCTCTTTCTCTCTGTATTTCCCTTCTCTTTCTCTCTGTATTTCCCTTCTCTTTCTCTCTGTATTTCCCTTCTCTTTCTCTCTGTATTTCCCTTCTCTTTCTCTCTGTATTTTCCCTCCCTCTCCCCTTTTTCCTCCCTCATTCTTTTCTCTCTCTGTCCATCAACATCTTTTGTCCTGGTCTCCTTTAAAGGCTCATCAAAGCAAACCACGCATGAAGTTACTAAAACGCCTAGGGACACACACACACACACACACACACACACACACACTGACAGGGCAGGCTAGTCTGTTTGCCAGGACACACCCAGATCTGAACACATCTGCGTAAACAGATCCTCCACACATCTATCAGACCTGGAACACCCCCCCCCCCCCCCCCAGCCCAGGGTCCATCAGACCTGGAACACCCTCCCCCCCCCCCCCCAGCCCGGGGTCCATCAGACCTGGAACCCCCTCCCCCCCTCCCCCAGCCCAGGGTCCATCAGACCTGGAACACCCTCCCCCCTCCCCCAGCCCAGGGTCCATCAGACCTGGAACACCCTCCCCCAGCCCAGGGTCCATCAGACCTGGAACACCCTCCCCCCCTCCCCCAGCCCAGGGTCTATCAGACCTGAAACACCCTCCCCCTCCCCCAGCCCAGGGTCTATCAGACCTGGAACACCCTCCTCCAGCCCAGGGTCCATCAGACCTGGAACACCCTCCCCCCTCCCCCAGCCCAGGGTCCATCAGACCCTCCCCCCCTCCCCCAGCCCAGGGTCCATCAGACCCTCCCCCCCTCCCCCAGCCCATGGTCCATCAGACCAGTCAGTCAGTCAGTTGGACTAAGCCTGTTGTATTGTTTGCCTCCTGGTGTTTCTGTGCTCAGTAATTCATCTGCTGTGTTGTTTCATGTCATCCAGCCCCAGAATGACCACAGAAGGCAGGGAGTTCCTCTTAGGTCTTATCTAGTTCTGACAACCAGATTTACAGCTCCTATTATTAACACAGCTGGATTACTACAGCTCCTATTATTAACACAGCTCCTATTATTACTACAGCTCCTATTATTAACACAGCTGGATTACTACAGCTCCCATTATTAATACAGCTGGATTACTACAGCTCCTGTTATTAACACAGCTGGAGTACTACAGCTCCCATTATTAATACAGCTGGATTACTACAGCTCTTATTATTAACACAGCTGGATTACTACAGCTCCTATTATTAACACAGCTCCTATTATTACTACAGCTCCTATTATTAACACAGCTGGATTACTACAGCTCCCATTATTAATACAGCTGGATTACTACAGCTCCTGTTATTAACACAGCTGGAGTACTACAGCTCACATTATTAATACAGCTGGATTACTACAGCTCCTATTATTAATACAGCTGGATCACTGCAGCCCCCATTATTAATACAGCTGGATTCCTACAGCTCCTGTTATTAACACAGCTGGAGTACTACAGCTCCTATTATTAATACAGCTGTATTACTACAGCTCCTATTATTAATACAGCTGGATTACTACAGCTCCTATTATTAATACAGCTGGATTACCACAGCTCCTATTATTAATACAGCTGGATTACTACAGCTCCTATTATTAATACAGCTGGACTACTACAGCTCCTATTATTAATACAGCTGGATTACTACAGCTCCTATTATTAATACAGCTGGATTACTACAGCTCCTATTATTAATACAGCTGGAGTACTACAGCTCCCATTATTAATACAGCTGGATTACTACAGGTCTGTCATGAATTATGTCGTGGTGTTGCAGAGAGGAGGACCAAAATGCAGCGGGTATGTGGATACTCATTCTTTTAATGGAAAAATTCAAAGGGCATCCACAGGAAAAACAAAAACAATAAACGATACTCACGACCTAAACAGTGTGGCAGACAAACCAGCAGTGCTCACAAACAATTCCCCACAAAATACACAGACAAACACACCCAACTAATATATGACTTCCAATCAAAGGCAACTCCACACAGCTGCCCTCAATTGGAAGTCCACCCCAATTATCTCTACATAGAAACACCCAACCTAGACAGAACATAGAAAACACGTCTTCTTCTGCCACGCCCTGACCAAAACTTAACACCTACTCCACCTGCTGGTCAGGACGTGACAAGGTCCTATTATTAATACAGCTGGATTACTACAGCTCCTATTATTAATACAGCTCCTGTTGCTCCTAATATTTATACAGGTAATATGCAGCTCATACAGCTCGCATTATGAATACAGCTCATACTATTAACACAGACCATACAGCTCATGTTATTAATACAGTTCATACAGCCCATATTATTACTGCAGCTCCTATTATTAATACAGCTCATATTATCAATACAGCTCATTTTATTAATACAACGCATACAGCTCATATTATTAATACAACGCATACATCTCATATTATTTATACAACTCATACAGCTCATAATATCAATACAGCTCTTACTATTAATACAGATCCTACTTTTAATACAGCTCCTACTATTAATACAGCTCATAGTATTCATACAGCTCCTACTATTAATACAGATCCTACTTTTAATACAGCTCCTACTATTAATACAGCTCATAGTATTAATACAGCTCCTACTATTAATACAGTTCCTACTATTAATACAGCTCCTATTATTAATACAGCTCCTACTATTAATCCATCTCATATTATTAATACAGCTCCTACAGCTCATATTATTAATACAGCTCCTATTATTAATACAGCTCCTATTATTAATACCACTCATATTATTAATACAACTCATATTATTAATACAACTCATATTACTAATACAGCTCCTATTATGAATACAACTCATATTATTAATACAACTCATATTATTAATACAGCTCATATTATTAATACAACTCATATTATTAATACAGCTCCTACAGCTCATATTATTAAGTGGGAGGAGATTCAGCTGGTTTCTATTCCGCTGGTTTCTAACTTTGAGGAGATTCTGCTGGTTTCTATTCAGCTGGTTTCTATTCAGCTGGTTTCTATTCAGCTGGTTTCTATTCAGCTAGTTTCTATTCAGCTGGTTTCTATTCAGCTGGTTTCTAACTTTGAGGAGATTCTGCTGGTTTCTATTCAGCTGGTTTCTATTCAGCTGGTTTCTATTCAGCTGGTTTCTATTCAGCTGGTTTCTATTCAGCTGGTTTCTATTCAGCTGGTTTCTAACTTAGAGGAGATTCAACAGCTGGTTTCTAGTCTGCTGTTGCTGTTCAGTAGAAAATAGAGGGCGCCTGCGTAGTATATCACACTATTCATTACATCACAATAATTAGAACAGCAGACGGCTGGAGAGAGATGACTATAGATCTATACAGACTAGATCACTCTGTAGACTGAACAGCAGACAGCTGGAGAGAGATGACTATAGATCTATACAGACTAGATCACTCTGTAGACTGAACAGCAGACAGCTGGAGAGAGATGACTATAGATCTATACAGACTAGATCACTCTGTAGACTGAACAGCAGACAGCTGGAGAGAGATGACTATAGATCTATACAGACTAGATCACCCTGTAGACTGAACAGCAGACAGGTGTTAGTGGAGAGAGATGTGTCATGACGTTGGCCTGTGGGTAAGGTTTATGACCCCCCCATAAATACCTTCTCCCTTCCCCTCTCTCTCTGACCCTACTGAAGGACTGGAATAGCCTGTGTTAAATATAGAGAGTCTGGGAACATCAAACAAATGGGGAAAGGAACCATCTTTTGTTAATAAAACCAGTTGGAAATATGCTTGATAACGTAATGACTATGTATGTCAGTTCATTGTTATCTGAGACATTATGATTGATGGCAGGACGACATAAACTGTACCTGAGAAAGTATACACCCTCTAGTTATCAGAGTCACATGGAATTGTTATGCAATTGAAATGTTTGATATTGAAATTGTTTGTTAGGAGATTAAATGTAATTTTAGCTTCCAAATGAGAGAATTGGGTTTTCATAGGGAAAGTGCCCTGCCGATCAGTGGCCAACCCTGTGAAGAGACATGGGGTTATAAACGATGGGGCGCCTCCTTTCCCCCTCTCCACTATATAAGTCTTTGACGAAAAGACATTCACGGGTTCCAGTACGGGAGGTCTGCAGCCTGCGTCAGAAGGACACACATGTTAACTAAACCATATCAAGGACAGAACTAAGCCAACCTCGGCGTGAGCTTTGATGGCGAATGGTATGAACTTTGAGCTTATTCACTACAGAAGTGATACTTCCTAGCCGTTGAGTTAGCCGCTGCTAACGTGGGCTAGGAAAGGACGGACGACGGATCCAGTCTAACAACCAGACGAAGATACCACCACGTATCCATTACCACTAGAGACATCCATTACCACTACAGGAAGATCTGTTGGCCAACCACGGCCAGCATCTACGACCAATCTACCGAAGCGCAGCTCAGAGTAAATATTTATTGCATTTTCCTTTTCCAAATGGGCGGTAATTTAGAATGCATAAGATAATGTATTTACGATAGCATAGCTGCTGTTTCTGTGTTCCTAAATCTTCCCGCTCTTTCATTCAAGCCCAACCCCCTTTTCCTTTGTGTAACCAGCCATGATACAGGCTCCGTCCACCAGGACGTTTTCTGTATGACATCATATATATTCTGTGTATTTGTAATTCTGTGTGATTAGTTAGGTATTTAGTAAATAAATAATTAAACCCAATTTTGTATTGCTGATTCAACTTGTTAGCCAGGGTTCGTGAAGATAACCAAGAATTTATAACTTTCATGATGAGACTGAAAATAAGATAAGATTGTCTGCTATCGATGTAAAATATTACTAAGTATTTTAAGAGTTTATTCAGAAGATAACAGCTCTATAAACGTTCTTCTGTGGTGCCCCGACTTTCTAGTTAATTACATTTACATGATTAGTTTAATCAGGTAATATTAATTACAGAGAAATAATTTTATAAGTTAGCATGTCATATCACTTAATCCGGCATAGCCAAAGACACGACAGATGACTATAGATATATACAGACTAGATCACTCTGTAGACTGACCAGCAGACAGCTGGAGAGAGATGACTATAGATCTATACAGACTAGATCACTCTGTAGACTGAACAACAGACGGCTGGAGAGAGATGACTATAGATCTATACAGACTAGATCACTCTGTAGACTGAACAGCAGACGGCTGGAGAGAGATGACTATAGATATATACAGACTAGATCACTCTGTAGACTGAACAGCAGACAGGTGTTAGTGGAGAGAGATGACTATAGATATATACTGATTAGAAGGGACAGGTTGTCTGTGAACTGGTTGTGAACTGGGTCTTTCCTGCAGGTCTATGTTGTCTAGATCCTGGTAAGCAGCTGGTCCAGGGCTTGGCTGGACTCAGAGTCCGTCTGGAGGGACATCTCCTCTTCTAGCACGCTCCTCTGGAAGTCCTGCAGGGAGAGAGGCCTCATCAGACACGTTCAGATCACACAGTATGGGGATGAGGTAGGTAGATGGGCTATTTAGAGATGGGCTATGTACAGGTGCAGTGATCTGTGATTTGCCCACATTAAATGGTGAATCTGGACTAATGTGGGCAGATCACAGATCACTGCACCTGTACATAGCCCATCTGTAAACAGCCCATCTACCTACCTCATCCCCATACTGGATTTATTTATTTATCTTGCTCCTTTGCACCCCAGTATCTCGACTTGCACATTCATCTTCTGCACATCCTACCATTCCAGTGTTTAATTGCTATATTGTAATTACTTCGCCACCATGGCCTATTTATTGCCTTAACTCATTTGCACTCACTGTATATAGACTTTTTGTTTTCTTTTGTTCTACTGTATTATTGAATGTGTGTTTTGTTTATTCCATGTGTAACTGTGTTGTTGTTTGTGTCGAACTGCTTTGCTTTATCTTGGCCAGGTCGCAGTTACAAATGAGAACTTGTTCTCAACTAGCCTACCTGGTTAAATAAAGGACTTGTTCTCAACTGGCCTACCTGGTTAAATAAAGGACTTGTTCTCAACTAGCCTACCTGGTTAAATAAAGGTGAAATAAAATGTTTAACCACAGCATGGATAAATGGTAGCAGTCTTTGGTACATAGACCCTCCATGTCTCTGCTACTCCTGAACCACAGCATGGATAAATGGGATCAGTCTTTGGACCCTGTAGGTTGGGTTCTAATACATAGATCCTCAATGTTCATGATTGAAACATTAGATATGTTTCTAGATATCCTAAATGTCACGCCCTGGCCATAGAGAGGGTTTTTGTTCTCTATTTTGGTTAGGCCAGGGTGTGACTAGGGTGGACATTCTATGTCCTTTTTTTCTATGTTTTTGTATTTCTTTGTTTTGGTCGGGTATGGCTCTCAATCAGGGACAGCTGTATATCGTTGTCTCTGATTGGGAGCCATACTTAGGCAGCCTGTTTTTCTTTGGGTTTTGTGGGGGTGGTTAATTTCTGTTTAGTGTTGCATACCTGACAGAACAGTTTGGCTGTCGGGTTTTTTAGTTTCTCTGTTTCAGCGTTCAGATCAAATAAATTCATGATGAGCACTAACCACGCCGCGCCTTGGTCTACTCCCTGCAACAGCCGTTACACTCAAGCTGCTCTCTGGTGTTAACCTGAGGTATGTCCATGTTGAAACATTACCTGTGTTTCTAGATGTTTCTAGATCGTTGGTGTTAACCTGAGGTATGTCCATGTTGAAACAATAGAAGACCTGTGTTTCTAGATGTTTCTAGATCTCTGATGTTAACCTGAGGTATGTCCATGTTGAAACATTACCTGTGTTTCTAGATGTTTCTAGATCTCTGATGTTAACCTGAGGTATGTCCATGTTGAAACAATAGAAGACCTGTGTTTCTAGATGTTTCTAGATCTCTGGTGTTAACCTGAGGTATGTCCATGTTGAAACAATAGATTACCTGTGTTTCTAGATGTTTCTAGATCGTTGATGTTAACCTGAGGTATGTCCATGTTGAAACAATAGAAGACCTGTGTTTCTAGATGTTTCTAGATCGTTGGTGTTAACCTGAGGAATGTCCATGTTGAAACAATAGAAGACCTGTGTTTCTAGATGTTTCTAGATCTCTGGTGTTAACCTGAGGTATGTCCATGTTGAAACATTACCTGTGTTTCTAGATGTTTCTAGATCTCTGGTGTTAACCTGAGGTATGTCCATGTTGAAACAATAGAAGACCTGTGTTTCTAGATGTTTCTAGATCTCTGGTGTTAACCTGAGGTATGTCCATGTTGAAACATTACCTGTGTGTCTAGATGTTTCTAGATCTCTGGTGTTAACCTGAGGTATGTCCATGTTGAAACAATAGAAGACCCGTGTTTCTAGATGTTTCTAGATCTCTGGTGTTAACCTGAGGTATGTCCATGTTGAAACATTACCTGTGTTTCTAGATGTTTCTAGATCTCTGGTGTTAACCTGAGGTATGTCCATGTTGAAACAATAGAAGACCTGTGTTTCTAGATGTTTCTAGATCTCTGATGTTAGCCTGAGGTATGTCCATGTTGTCCTCATAGCTTACGATCAGCTGCAAAGGTTCAACTTTTATCTGAAAGATTTGAACTGGGGTCAACCTCTAGGTATGAATAGCTGCTTAGTGAGGTGTGTGTGAGCGAACCCATCCGTGTGTGTGTGTGTGTGTGCGTGTGTGTGTGTGTGTGTTACCCTGAAGCGACGGAGTCGTGCCAGTCTATCTCTGAGTCTTTGTTCCTGAGTGGAGGCCAGCTCTGCTACATGGTGACGCCACCGCTGCTCCTTTTCCTGAGACACACACACACACACACACACACACACACACACACACACACACACACACACACACACACACACACACAGGTCTGTTACTCCTCTCTTCCCTCTTGATGGAAAGGGCTTGGTCTGACCCCTGACCTCTAAACCCTGAACCCTGACAGTTACATGCCTCAGCAGAGCCCGCCGGGAATACTGTTTCCTGTGTGTGTGTGTGTGTGTGTGTGTGTGGGGCTGCTGCACAGATAGAGTTCTACATCTGTTAACTGTTCAATCAGAAGCGTTCCTCCCTCGTAATCTCACCAGACGTGTTTTGGCACCTCGTCAACAACAGGCAGGCAGGCAGGCAGGCAGGCAGGCAGGCAGGCAGGCAGGCAGGCAGGCAGGCAGGCAGGCAGGCAGGCAGGCAGGCAGGCAGGCAGGCAGGCAGGCAGGCAGGCAGGGCAGGCAGGGAGGCAGGCAGGCAGGCAGGCAGGCAGGGCAGGCAGGCAGGCAGGCAGGCAGGCAGGCAGGCAGGCAGGCAGGCAGGCAGGCAGGCAGGCAGGCAGGGCAGGCAGGCAGGCAGGCAGGCAGGCAGGCAGGCAGGCAGGCAGGCAGGCAGGCAGGCAGGCAGGCAGGCAGGCAGGCAGGCAGGCAGGCAGGCAGGCAGGCAGGCAGGCAGGCAGGCAGGCAGGCAGGCAGGCAGGCAGGCAGGCAGGCAGGCAGGCAGGCAGGCAGGCAGGCAGGCAGGCAGGCAGGCAGGCAGGCAGGCAGGCAGGCAGGCAGGCAGGCAGGCAGGCAGGCAGGCAGGCAGGCAGGCAGGCAGGCAGGCAGGCAGGCAGGCAGGCAGGCAGGCAGGCAGGCAGGCAGGCAGGCAGGCAGGCAGGCAGGCAGGCAGGCAGGCAGGCAGGCAGGCAGGCAGGCAGGCAGGCAGGCAGGCGGGCAGGCAGGCAGGCAGGCAGGCAGGCAGGCAGGCAGGCAGGCAGGCAGGCAGGCAGGCAGGCAGGCAGGCAGGCAGGCAGGCAGGCAGGCAGGCAGGCAGGCAGGCAGGCAGGCAGGCAGGCAGGCAGGCAGGCAGGCAGGCAGGCAGGCAGGCAGGCAAGGCAGGCAGGCAGGCAGGCAGGCAGGCAGGCAGGCAGCAGGCAGGCAGGCAGGCAGGCAGGCAGGCAGGCAGGCAGGCAGGCAGGCAGGCAGGCAGGCAGGCAGGCAGGCAGGCAGGCAGGCAGGCAGGCAGGCAGGCAGGCAGGCAGGCAGGCAGGCAGGCAGGCAGGCAGGCAGGCAGGCAGGCAGGCAGGCAGGCAGGCAGGCAGGCAGGCAGGCAGGCAGGCAGGCAGGCAGGCAGGCAGGCAGGCAGGCAGGCAGGCAGGCAGGCAGGCAGGCAGGCAGGCAGGCAGGCAGGCAGGACAGACAGACAGACAGACAGACAGACAGACAGACAGACAGACAGACAGACAGACTATTGAAGTGGCTTGTTCTATTTACAGTGGGGGGAAAAAGTATTTGATCCCCTGCTGATTTTGTACGTTTGCCCACTGATAAAGAAATGATCAGTCTATAATTTTAATGGTAGGTTTATTTGAACAGTGAGAGACAGAATAACAACAAAAATATCCAGAAAAACGCATGTCAAAAATGTTATAAATTGATTTGCATTTTAATGAGGGAAATAAGATTTCTGGCTCCCAGGTCTCTTTTATACAGGTAACGAGCCCAGATTAGGAGCACACTCTTAAAGGGAGTGCTCCTAATCTCAGTTTGTTACCTGTATAAAAGACACCTGTCCACAGAAGCAATCAATCAATCAGATTCCAAACTCTCCACCGTGGCCAAGACCAAAGAGCTCTCCAAAGATGTCAGGGACAAGATTGTAGACCTACACAAGGCTGGAATGGGCTACAAGACCATCGCCAAGCAGCTTGGTGAGAAGGTGACAACATTTGGTGTGATTATTCGCAAATAGAAGAAACACAAAAGAAGAAGTGATGTATAAAAACAGTGATGTGGACAGCCAGTGATGTGGACAGCCAGTGATGTATAAAGCCAGTGATGTATAAAGCCAGTGATGTATAAAGCCAGTGATGTATAAAACCAGTGATGTGGACAGACAGTGATGTGGACAGCCAGTGATGTATAAAGCCAGTGATGTATAAAGCCAGTGATGTATAAAGCCAGTGATGTATAAAGCCAGTGATGTATAAAACCAGTGATGTGGACAGCCAGTGATATATAAAGCCAGTGATGTATAAAGCCAGTGATGTATAAAGCCAGTGATGTGGACAGCCAGTGATGTATAAAGCCAGTGATGTATAAAGCCAGTGATGTGGACAGCCAGTGATGTATAAAACCAGTGATGCATAAAGCCAGTGATGCGGACAGCCAGTGATGCGGACAGCCAGTGATGCTTAAAGCCAGTGATGCATAAAGCCAGTGATGCATAAAGCCAGTGATGTATAAAGCCAGTGATGTATAAAGCCAGTGATGTGGACAGCCAGTGATGTATAAAGCCAGTGGTGTGGACAGCCAGTGATGTATAAAGCCAGTGATGTATAAAGCCAGTGATGTGGACAGCCTGTGATGTATAAAACCAGTGATGTTTAAAGCCAGTGATGTGGACAGCCAGTGATGTTTAAAGCCAGTGATGTGGACAGCCAGTGATGTATAAAGCCAGTGATGTTTAAAGCCAGTGATGTGGACAGCCAGTGATGTATAAAGCCAGTGATGTATAAAGCCAGTGATGTGGACAGCCTGTGATGTATAAAACCAGTGATGTTTAAAGCCAGTGATGTGGACAGCCAGTGATGTTTAAAGCCAGTGATGTGGACAGCCAGTGATGTATAAAGCCAGTGATGTTTAAAGCCAGTGATGTGGACAGCCAGTGATGTATAAAACCAGTGATGTGGACAGCCAGTGATGTATAAAACCAGTGATGTATAAAGCCAGTGATGTGGACAGACAGTGATGTGGACAGACAGTGATGTATAAAGCCAGTGATGTTTAAAGCCAGTGATGTGGACAGCCAGTGATGTATAAAGCCAGTGATGTTTAAAGCCAGTGATGTGGACAGCCAGTGATGTATAAAGCCAGTGATGTGGACAGCCAGTGATGTGGACAGACAGTGATGTATAAAGCCAGTGATGTGGACAGCCAGTGATGTATAAAGCCAGTGATGCATAAAGCCAGTGATGTGGACAGCCAGTGATGTATAAAGCCAGTGATGTATAAAGCCAGTGATGTTTAAAACCAGTGATGTATAAAGCCAGTGATGTATAATATATATATATGTTAGTCTGTGTGTGTGAGTCTGTTAGAGAGTAGACTGCTCTCAGCTCGCAGCAGCGTGTGTGAGTGTGTGTGAGTTAGTCTGTGAGAGAGTAGACTGCTCTCAGCTCGCAGCAGCGTGTGTGAGTGTGTGTTAGTGTGTTAGAGAGTAGACTACTCTCAGCTCGCAGCGTGAGTGTGTGTGAGTGTGTGTGTGTTAGTCTGTGAGAGAGTAGACTGCTCTCAGCTCACAGCGTGTGTGAGTGTGTGTTAGAGAGGAGACTGCTCTCAGCTCGCAGCGTGTGTGTGAGTGTGTGTTAGAGAGTAGACTGCTCTCAGCTCGCAGCGTGTGTGTGTGAGTGTGTGTGAGTGTGTGTGAGTGTGTGTGAGTCCGTGAGGCAGCAGCTCCAGCCCTGTGTCAGGCTGTTCGGTTCAGGACAGGAACAGAGTCTCGCAGTGAACCGTGCTGAAAGACCGTCGCTACTACTGCAGCCTGGCTTCATGGAAGTGTTTAGGGATGTGGTTTATTAACAGGCTCTCTCTCTCTGTCTGTGTGTGTTACCTTCTTACTCTCCTCCAGTTCTCTGATTCTTTCCTGCTCCTGCTGATCTCGCTCCCGACGCCGCCGCACCTGGCGACCACAGGAAGTTACATCACAGGAACAGGAAGTTACATCGCACTGCTGCAGTTATGAACCAGGAAAATCAGAAAGGGCCAGAGAAAACCCTTAGTTTACGAAACCCAGTTAGGGTTATCTCTCCTAGAGAGAGATAGAGGTAGATATCCACCCTCTCCTAGAGAGAGATAGAGGTAGATATCCACCCTCTCCTAGAGAGAGATAGAGGTAGATATCCACCCTCTCCTAGAGAGAGAGATAGAGGTAGATATCCACCCTCTCCTAGAGAGAGATAGAGGTAGATATCCACCCTCTCCTAGAGAGATAGAGGTAGATATCCACCCTCTCCTAGAGAGAGATAGAGGTAGATATCCACCCTCTCCTAGAGAGAGATAGAGGTAGATATCCACCCTCTCCTAGAGAGAGATAGAGGTAGATATCCACCCTCTCCTAGAGAGAGATAGAGGTAGATATCCACCCTCTCCTAGAGAGAGATAGAGGTAGATATCCACCCTCTCCTAGAGAGAGAGAGAGGTAGATATCCACCCTCTCCTAGAGAGAGATAGAGGTAGATATCCACCCTCTCCTAGAGAGAGATAGAGGTAGATATCCACCCTCTCCTAGAGAGAGAGATAGAGGTAGATATCCACCCTCTCCTAGAGAGAGATAGAGGTAGATATCCACCCTCTCCTAGAGAGAGATAGAGGTAGATATCCACCCTCTCCTAGAGAGAGATAGAGGTAGATATCTACCCTCTCCTAGAGAGAGATAGAGGTAGATATCACCCTCTCCTAGAGAGAGATAGAGGTAGATATCCACCCTCTCCTAGAGAGAGAGATAGAGGTAGATATCCACCCTCTCCTAGAGAGAGATAGAGGTAGATATCCACCCTCTCCTAGAGAGAGATAGAGGTAGATATCCACCCTCTCCTAGAGAGAGATAGAGGTAGATATCCACCCTCTCCTAGAGAGAGAGAGGTAGATATCCACCCTCTCCTAGAGAGAGATAGAGGTAGATATCCACCCTCTCCTAGAGAGAGATAGAGGTAGATATCCACCCTCTCCTAGAGAGAGAGATAGAGGTAGATATCCACCCTCTCCTAGAGAGAGATAGAGGTAGATATCCACCCTCTCCTAGAGAGAGATAGAGGTAGATATCCACCCTCTCCTAGAGAGAGAGAGAGAGGTAGATATCCACCCTCTCCTAGAGAGAGATAGAGGTAGATATCCACCCTCTCCTAGAGAGAGATAGAGGTAGATATCCACCCTCTCCTAGAGAGAGATAGAGGTAGATATCCACCCTCTCCTAGAGAGAGATAGAGGTAGATATCCACCCTCTCCTAGAGAGAGATAGAGGTAGAAATCCACCCTCTCCTAGAGAGAGATAGAGGTAGATATCCACCCTCTCCTAGAGAGAGATAGAGGTAGATATCCACCCTCTCCTAGAGAGAGATAGAGGTAGATATCCACCCTCTCCTAGAGAGAGAGAGAGGTAGATATCCACCCTCTCCTAGAGAGAGATAGAGGTAGATATCCACCCTCTCCTAGAGAGAGATAGAGGTAGATATCCACCCTCTCCTAGAGAGAGATAGAGGTAGATATCCACCCTCTCCTAGAGAGAGATAGAGGTAGATATCCACCCTCTCCTAGAGAGAGATAGAGGTAGATATCCACCCTCTCTTAGAGAGATAGAGGTAGATATCCACCCTCTCCTAGAGAGATAGAGGTAGATATCCACCCTCTCCTAGAGAGATAGAGGTAGATATCCACCCTCTCCTAGAGAGATAGAGGTAGATATCCACCCTCTCCTAGAGAGAGATAGAGGTAGATATCCACCCTCTCCTAGAGAGAGATAGAGGTAGATATCCACCCTCTCCTAGAGAGATAGAGGTAGATATCCACCCTCTCCTAGAGAGATAGAGGTAGATATCCACCCTCTCCTAGAGAGATAGAGGTAGATATCCACCCTCTCCTAGAGAGATAGAGGTAGATATCCACCCTCTCCTAGAGAGATAGAGGTAGATATCCACCCTCTCCTAGAGAGAGATAGAGGTAGATATCCACCCTCTCCTAGAGAGAGATAGAGGTAGATATCCACCCTCTCCTAGAGAGAGATAGAGGTAGATATCCACCCTCTCCTAGAGAGAGATAGAGGTAGATATCCACCCTCTCCTAGAGAGAGATAGAGGTAGATATCCACCCTCTCCTAGAGAGAGAGATAGAGGTAGATATCCACCCTCTCCTAGAGAGAGATAGAGGTAGATATCCACCCTCTCCTAGAGAGAGATAGAGGTAGATATCCACCCTCTCCTAGAGAGAGAGATTGAGGTAGATATCCACCCTCTCCTAGAGAGAGAGATAGAGGTAGATATCCACCCTCTCCTAGAGAGAGAGAGATAGAGGTAGATATCCACCCTCTCCTAGAGAGAGAGATAGAGGTAGATATCCACCCTCTCCTAGAGAGAGAGAGATAGAGGTAGATATCCACCCTCTCCTAGAGAGAGAGAGGTAGATATCCACCCTCTCCTAGAGAGAGAGAGGTAGATATCAACCCTCTCCTAGAGAGAGAGATAGAGGTAGATATCCACCCTCTCCTAGAGAGAGAGATAGAGGTAGATATCCACCCTCTCCTAGAGAGAGAGATAGAGGTAGATATCCACCCTCTCCTAGAGAGAGAGATAGAGGTAGATATCCACCCTCTCCTAGAGAGAGAGAGATAGAGGTATATATTCACCCTCTCCTAGAGAGAGATAGAGGTAGATATCCACCCTCTCCTAGAGAGAGAGAGATAGAGGTATATATTCACCCTCTCCTAGAGAGAGAGATAGAGGTATATATTCACCCTCTCCTAGAGAGAGAGATAGAGGTAGATATCCACCCTCTCCTAGAGAGAGAGATAGAGGTAGATATCCACCCTCTCCTAGAGAGAGATAGAGGTAGATATCCACCCTCTCCTAGAGAGAGAGATAGAGGTAGATATCCACCCTCTCCTAGAGAGAGAGAGATAGAGGTAGATATCCACCCTCTCCTAGAGAGAGAGATAGAGGTAGATATCCACCCTCTCCTAGAGAGAGAGAGATAGAGGTAGATATCCACCCTCTCCTAGAGAGAGATAGAGGTATATATTCACCCTCTCCACTTTGTCTTCCTTCCAGTCTTCTCCCAGCGTTTCTGTCTCCTTGGGCCTTTTCTCCTTCTCTCCCAGGAACGCATAGTCCTCCTCCTTACACATCTCTCTCATGGACTACAGAATGAAATCATCACATCCCTCTCATGGACTACAGAATGACATCACATCCCCCTCACGGACTAAAGAATTACATCACATCCCTCTCATGGACTACAGAATGACATCATCACATCCCTCTCATGGACTGCAGAATGACATCATCACATCCCTCTCATGGACTACAGAATGACATCATCACATCCCTCTCATGGACAACAGAATGACATCATCACATCCCCCTCACGGACTACAGAATGACATCATGATATCATAACACCCCCCTCGTGGACTACAGAATGACATCATGATATCATAACATCCCCCTTGTGGACTACAGAATGACATCATGATATCATAACATCCCCCTCGTGGACTACAGAATGATATCATAACATCCCCCTCGTGGACTACAGAATGACATCATGGTATCATAACATCCCCCTCGTGGACTACAGAATGACATCATGATATCATAACATCCCCCCATGGACTACAGAATGACATCATGACATCCCCCCGTGGACTACAGAATGACATCATGATATCATAACATCCCCCCGTGGACTACAGAATGACATCATGATATCATAACATCCCCCTCGTGGACTACAGAATGACATCATGATATCATAACATCCCCCTTGTGGACTACAGAATGACATCATGATATCATAACATCCCCCTCGTGGACTACAGAATGACATCATGATATCATAACATCCCCCTCGTGGACTACAGAATGACATAATGATATCATAACATCCCCCTTGTGGACTACAGAATGACATCATGATATCATAACATCCCCCTCGTGGACTACAGAATGACATCATGATATCATAACATCCCCCCGTGGACTACAGAATGACATCATGATATCATAACATCCCCCCGTGGACTACAGAATGACATCATGATATCATAACATCCCCCCGTGGACTACAGAATGACATCATGATATCATAACATCCCCTCGTGGACTACAGAATGACATCATGATATCATTACATCCCCTCGTGGACTACAGAATGACATCATGACATTCCCCTGTGGACTACAGAATGACATCTGATATCATATTATCCCCCTCGTGGACTACAGAATGACATCATGATATCATAACATCCCCCTCGTGGACTACAGAATGACATCATGATATCATAACATCCCCCCGTGGACTACAGAATGACATCATGATATCATAACATCCCCCTCGTGGACTACAGAATGACATCATGATATCATAACATCCCCCTCGTGGACTACAGAATGACATCATGATATCATAACATCCCCCTCGTGGACTACAGAATGACATCATAACATCCCCCTCGTGGACTACAGAATGACATCATGATATCATAACATCCCCCTCGTGGACTACAGAATGACATCATAACATCCCCCTCGTGGACTACAGAATGACATCATGATATCATAACATCCCCCTCGTGGACTACAGAATGACATCATAACATCCCCCTCGTGGACTACAGAATGACATCATGATATCATAACATCCCCTTCGTGGACTACAGAATGACATCATGATATCATAACATCCCCCTCGTGGACTACAGAATGATATCATGACATCATAACATCCCCCTCGTGGACTACAGAATGACATCATGATATCATAACATCCCCCTTGTGGACTACAGAATGACATCATGATATCATAACATCCCCCTCGTGGACTACAGAATGACATCATGATATCATAACATCCCCCTCGTGGACTACAGAATGACATCATGATATCATAACATCCCCCTCGTGGACTACAGAATGACATCATAACATCCCCCTCGTGGACTACAGAATGACATCATGATATCATAACATCCCCCTCGTGGACTACAGAATGATATCATAACATCCCCCTCGTGGACTAGAGGAGGAGACTGATTGTGTTTTTAAGACAACGGGGAACTCAGCGAGGGAAAAACAAGTTCAAATCATGACGTCAGTCATCTTCAGGTCAGGAAGTCGGAGCTGTAGAAAGATGCCTGAGTTTCCGAGTTCGATGACCGTTCAAAATGATTTTTCCTAGTTGGAGATTATTTTTTTCCCCCCCAGAGTTCCCAGTTTGTCTTGAAGGCACTGAAGTCGGACTGGACAGGAACCCAGGAGTGAATCTGTACGTCCCAATGAGATGCTCATGTCTTTGTTAAAGTTTGACAACAGCGTTCACTTACCTTAGACATGGGAATCCCTTCAAACTTAATGACATGGTCCATCCTGGACAGGAAGGACACAGTTACTACACTACACACACACACGTACAGTTAATACACACACACACAGTTAATACACACACACACACACACACAGTTAATACACACACACACACACAGTTAATACACACACACACAGTTAATACACACACACACACACAGTCCGCAGTTAGAAAATACACAGACACACACACACACAGACACACACACCCACACACACACACACACACACACACACACACACAGTCCCCAGTTAGTAAATACACATTTAAACACTAAACACACACACACACACACACACACACACACACACACACACACACACACACACACACGGTCCCCAGTTATTAAATTCACAGTTAAACACAAATATTTCCAGTTAGTATTGTCAACACCTCCACACTCAGTCACATTAAACCTCCTCTTGCAATACTCATCAGTACTACTAATCTACGACTACCAATACAAGCACATACAATATACTCTTTGCCTTGGTTCCAATATTGTCCTACTATAAAGCTACTGTCCCAGTCAAGGCAGTCTGATGCACTGACCTGAGGCCAGATCTGGTGGGCTGCAGCCTTCTGTGTGTCTGTAGAGTCCTCTGGTTCTGTCTCTCTGTGTGTCTGTAGAGTCCTCTGGTTCTGTCTCTCTGTGTGTCTGTAGAGTCCTCTGGTTCTGTCTCTCTGTGTGTCTGTAGAGTCCTCTGGTTCTGTCTCTCTGTGTGTCTGTAGAGTCCTCTGGTTCTGTCTCTCTGTGTGTCTGTAGAGTCCTCTGGTTCTGTCTCTCTGTGTGTCTGTAGAGTCCTCTGGTTCTGTCTCTCTGTGTGTCTGTAGAGTCCTCTGGTTCTGTCTCTCTGTGTGTCTGTAGAGTCCTCTGGTTCTGTCTCTCTGTGTGTCTGTAGAGTCCTCTGGTTCTGTCTCTCTGTGTGTCTGTAGAGTCCTCTGGTTCTGTCTCTCTGTGTGTCTGTAGAGTCCTCTGGTTCTGTCTCTCTGTGTGTCTGTAGAGTCCTCTGGTTCTGTCTCTCTGTGTGATGTCCCGTTATTTGTCCCACTGGTCCCTATTATAGCCAGCACGTGTGTCCAGTGACCCTCCCATGTTACAGTGTGACCACACGTCTCAGAGATGGCAGCTATTCAGCAGCGGCCTGTCAGAAGTGTCACTCTCTCACTAATAAAGAAACGCTGCATGGCACCATGGGTCGACCTGTTCGGGCTGCAGGGGTCTGGCGACGCCCTTCCCTGAGGCTCTGGTGGGGGAACGGGTGTCGTGGGGTGTAATGTCAGCTGGGGGGGGGGGATGGTGTAGCTGCAGGGGTCTGGCAACGCCCTTCCCTGAGGCTCTGGTGGGGGAACGGGTGTTGTGGGGTGTCATGTCAGCTGGGGGGGGGGGGGGGGGGACGACTGTTGTCATGTTTGTGTTGTTTTCCAGACCTGGGTACCACAGCCCTATAGAATGTGCTTGGGCTGGCAGTGATTTACCCATGATGCCACTATTCAAGCATCAGTAACACTAGACGAGGAAAGGACAGGAGAGAGAGAGAGAGATCACTGGCCTGATAGAGGAAAGGACAGGAGAGAGAGAGAGAGAGATCACTGGCCTGATAGAGGAGAGGACAGGAGAGAGAGAGAGATCACTGGCCTGATAGAGGAGAGGACAGGAGAGAGAGAGAGATCACTGGCCTGATAGAGGAAAGGACAGGAGAGAGAGAGAGAGAGATCACTGGCCTGATAGAGGAAAGGACAGGAGAGAGAGAGAGATCACTGGCCTGATAGAGGAAAGGACAGGAGAGAGAGAGAGAGAGATCACTGGCCTGATAGAGGAAAGGACAGGAGAGAGAGAGAGATCACTGGCCTGATAGAGGAGAGGACAGATGAGAGAGAGGGATCACTGGCCTAATAGAAAATGGAAAATGGTTAGGGTTAGCTAAAATGCAAAACTTCTCCCTGACACGACTTCAACATGTTTTGCCGTAGCTCTATACCATCAAGCCTCAGCCTGCAGACGGGCTCAGAGTTGTTTTCTGGAACATTGGGTCAGAGGTCACCAGCCCCCCCCCCCCCACACACACACACACACTCCTTCCTGGTGTGATGTCATCAGGGGAAAGTCAGGTTGCTGTGTGGACAGCTATGTCCCCTACACTCCCCCCACCTCTCAAACCTCTGGCAGTGTTAAACCATAAGGGTATATAACTGAAACCTCTGGCAGTGTTAAACCATAAGGGTATATAACTGAAACCTCTGGCAGTGTTAAACCATAAGGGTATATAACTGAAACCTCTGGCAGTGTTAAACCATAAGGGTATATAATTGAAACCTCAGTGTTAAACCATAAGGGTATATTACTGAAACCTCTGGCAGTGTTAAACCATAAGGGTATATTACTGAAACCTCTGGCAGTGTTAAACCATAAGGGTATATAACTGAAACATCAGTGTTAAACCATAAGGGTATATTACTGAAACCTCATTGTTAAACCATAAGAGTATATTACTGAAACCTCTGGCAGTGTTAAACCATAAGGGTATATTACTGAAACCTCTGGCAGTATTAAACCATAAGGGTATATAACTGAAACCTCTGGCAGTGTTTAACCATAAGGGTATATTACTGAAACCTCTGGCAGTGTTAAACCATAAGGGTATATAACTGAAACCTCTGGCAGTGTTAAACCATAAGGGTATATTACTGAAACCTCTGGCAGTGTTAAACCATAAGGGTATATTACTGAAACCTCTGGCAGTGTTAAACCATAAGGGTATATAACTGAAACCTCTGGCAGTGTTAAACCATAAGGGTAAATTACTGAAACCTCTGGCAGTGTTAAACCATAAGGGTATATAACTGAAACCTCTGGCAGTGTTAAACCATAAGGGTATATAACTGAAACCTCTGGCAGTGTTAAACCATAAGGGTATATAACTGAAACCTCTGGCAGTGTTAAACCATAAGGGTATATAACTGAAACCTCTGGCAGTGTTAAACCATAAGGGTATATAACTGAAACCTCTGGCAGTGTTAAACCATAACAGTCTGTCTGTCTGTTCATGTTTAAACCCACCATTATAATATTCTACTAGCTAGTTATATCACCCATTATAATATTCTACTAGTTATACCACCATTATAATATTCTACTAGCTAGTTATATCACCATTATAATATTCTACTAGCTAGTTATACCACCATTATAATATTCTACTAGTTATACCACCATTATAATATTCTACAAGCTAGCTATACCACCACTATAATATTATACTAGCTAGTTATACCACCATTATATTATTCTACTAGTTATACCACCATTATAATATTCTACTAGTTATACCACCCATTATAATATTCTACTAGTTATACCACCATTATAATATTCTACTAGTTATATCACCCATTATAATATTCTACTAGCTAGTTATATCACCCATTATAATATTCTACTAGCTAGTTATACCACCCATTATAATATTATACTAGTTATTCCACCCATTATAATATTCTACTAGCTAGTTATACCACCATTATAATATTCTACTAGTTATACCACCCATTATAATATTCTACTAGCTAGTTATACCACCATTATAATATTCTACTAGCTAGTTATACCACCCATTATAATATTCTACTAGCTAGTTATACCGTCATTATAATATTCTACTAGCTTGTTAAATCACCATTATAATATTCTACTAGTTATATCACCATTATAATATTCTACTAGCTAGTTATATCACCCATTATAATATTCTACTAGCTATACCACCATTATAATATTCTACTAGCTAGTTATACCACCCATTATAATATTCTACTAGTTATACCACCATTATAATATTCTACTAGTTATACCACCATTATAATATTCTACTAGTTATATCACCCATTATAATATTCTACTAGTTATACCACCCATTATAATATTCTACTAGGTAGTTATACCACCCATTATAATATTCTACTAGTTATACCACCATTATAATATTCTACTAGTTATATCACCCATTATAATATTCTACTAGCTAGTTATACCACCCATTATAATATTCTACTAGCTAGTTATACCACCACTATAATATTCTACTAGCTAGTTATACCACCATTATAATATTCTACTAGCTAGTTATATCACCCATTATAATATTCTACTAGTTATACCACCATTATAATATTCTACTAGCTAGTTATACCACCATTATAATATTCTACTAGCTAGTTATACCACCCATTATAATATTCTACTAGCTAGTTATATCACCATTATAATATTCTACTAGCTAGTTATACCACCATTATAATATTCTTCTAGTTATACCACCCATTATAATATTCTACTAGCTAGTTATATCACCATTATAATATTCTACTAGCTAGTTATACCACCATTATAATATTCTACTAGTTATTCCACCCATTATAATATTCTACTAGTTATACCACCATTATAATATTCTACTAGCTAGTTATACCACCATTATAATATTCTACTAGCTAGTTATACCACCCATTATAATATTCTACTAGTTATCAAATCAAATCAAATCAAATTTATTTATATAGCCCTTCGTACATCAGCTGAAATCTCAAAGTGCTGTACAGAAACCCAGCCTAAAACCCCAAACAGCAAGCAATGCATGTGAAAGAAGCACGGTGGCTGGGAAAAACTCCCTAGGAAAAACTCCTGAGAAAGGCCAAAAACCTAGGAAGAAACCTAGAGAGGAACCAGGCTATGAGGGGTGGCCAGTCCTCTTCTGGCTGTGCCGGGTGGATATTATAACAGAACATGGTCAAGATGTTAAAATGTTCGTAAATGACCAGCATGGTCAAATAATAATAATCATAGTAATTGTCGAGGGTGCAACAAGCACGTCCGGTGAACAGGTCAGGGTTCCGTAGCCGCAGGCAGAACAGTTGAAACTGGAGCAGCAGCATGGCCAGGTGGACTGGGGACAGCAAGGAGTCATCATGCCAGGTTGTCCTAGGGCTCAGGTCCTCCGAGAGAAAGAAAGAAAGAAAGAAAGAGAGAATTAGAGAGAGCATATTTACATTCACACAGGACACCGGATAAGACAAGAGAATACTCCAGATGTAACAGACTGACCCTAGCACCCATTATACCACCCATTATAATATTCTACTAGCTAGTTATATCACCCATTATAATATTCTACTAGCTAGTTATATCACCATTATAATATTCTACTAGCTAGTTATACCACCATTATAATATTCTACTAGCTAGTTATACCACCATTATAATATTCTACTAGTTATACCACCATTATAATATTCCACTAGCTAGTTATATCACCCATTATAATATTCTACTAGCTAGTTATACCACCATTATAATATTCTACTAACTAGTTATACCACCCATTAAAATATTCTACTAGCTAGTTATACCACCCATTATAATATTCTACTAGTTATATCACCCATTATAATATTCTACTAGCTAGTTATATCACCCATTATAATATTCTACTAGCTAGTTATACCACCATTATAATATTCTACTAGCTAGTTATACCACCATTATAATATTCTACTAGTTATACCACCATTATAATATTCTACTAGCTAGTTATACCACCATTATAATATTCTACTAGCTAGTTATACCACCATTATAATATTCTACTAGTTATACCACCATTATAATATTCTACTAGCTAGTTATACCACCATTATAATATTCTACTAGTTATATCACCCATTATAATATTCTACTAGCTAGTTATACCACCACTATAATATTCTAATAGCTAGTTATACCACCATTATAATATTCTACTAGTTATACCACCATTATAATATTCTACTAGCTAGTTATACCACCATTATAATATTCTACTAGTTATACCACCATTATAATATTCTATTAGCTAGTTATACCACCATTATAATATTCTATTAGCTAGTTATACCACCATTATAATATTCTACTAGTTATACCACCCATTATAATATTCTACTAGCTAGTTATACCACCATTATAATATTCTACTAGTTATACCACCATTATAATATTCTACTAGTTATACCACCATTATAATATTCTACTAGCTAGTTATACCACCCATTATAATATTCTACTAGTTATACCACCATTATAATATTCTACTAGTTATACCACGATTATAATATTATACTAGCTAGTTATACCACCATTATAATATTATACTAGCTAGTAATACCACCATTATAATATTCTACTAGCTAGTTATACCACCATTATAATATTCTACTAGCTAGTTATACCACCATTATAATATTATACTAGCTAGTTATACCACCATTATAATATTCTACTAGCTAGTTATATCACCATTATAATATTCTAATAGCTAGTTATACCACCAATTATAATATTCTACTAGTTATACCACCATTATAATATTCTACTAGTTATACTACCATTATAATATTCTACTAGTTATACCACCATTATAATATTCTACTAGTTATATCACCCATTATAATATTCTACTAGCTAGTTATACCACCCATTATAATATTCTACTAGCTAGTTATACCACCACTATAATATTCTACTAGCTAGTTATACCACCATTATAATATTCTACTAGCTAGTTATATCACCCATTATAATATTCTACTAGTTATACCACCATTATAATATTCTACTAGCTAGTTATACCACATTATAATATTCTACTAGGTAGTTATACCACCCATTATAATATTCTAATAGCTAGTTATATCACCATTATAATATTCTACTAGCTAGTTATATCACCATTATAATATTCTACTAGCTAGTTATACCACCATTATAATATTCTACTAGTTATACCACCCATTATAATATTCTACTAGCTAGTTATATCACCATTATAATTTTCTAATAGCTAGTTATACCACCATTATAATATTCTACTAGTTATTCCACCAATTATAATATTCTACTAGTTATACCACCATTATAATATTCTACTAGCTAGTTATACCACCATTATAATATTCTACTAGCTAGTTATACCACCATTATAATATTCTACTAGCTAGTTATATCACCCATTATAATATTCTACTAGTTATACCACCCATTATAATATTCTACTCGCTAGTTATATCACCCATTATAATATTCTACTAGCTAGTTATATCACCATTATAATATTCTACTAGCTAGTTATACCACCATTATAATATTCTACTAGCTAGTTATACCACCCATTATAATATTCTACTAGTTATACCACCATTATAATATTCTACTAGATAGTTATATCACCCATTATAATATTCTACTAGCTAGTTATACCACCATTATAATATTCTACTAGCTAGTTATACCACCCATTATAATATTCTACTAGCTAGTTATACCACCCATTATAATATTCTACTAGTTATATCACCCATTATAATATTCTACTAGCTTGTTATATCACCCATTATAATATTCTACTAGCTAGTTATACCACCATTATAATATTCTACTAGCTAGTTATACCACCATTATAATATTCTACTAGTTATACCACCATTATAATATTCTACTAGTTATACCACCACTATAATATTCTACTAGCTAGTTATACCACCATTATAATATTCTACTAGTTATATCACCCATTATAATATTCTACTAGCTAGTTATACCACCACTATAATATTCTACTAGCTAGTTATACCACCATTATAATATTCTACTAGTTATACCACCATTATAATATTCTACTAGCTAGTTATACCACCATTATAATATTCTACTAGTTATACCACCATTATAATATTCTATTAGCTAGTTATACCACCATTATAATATTCTACTAGTTATACCACCATTATAATATTCTACTAGTTATACCACCCATTATAATATTCTACTAGCTAGTTATACCACCATTATAATATTCTACTAGTTATACCACCATTATAATATTCTACTAGTTATACCACCATTATAATATTCTACTAGCTAGTTATACCACCCATTATAATATTCTACTAGTTATACCACCATTATAATATTCTACTAGCTAGTTATATCACCATATAATATTCTACTAGTTATACCACCATTATAATATTATACTAGCTAGTTATACCACCATTATAATATTATACTAGCTAGTAATACCACCATTATAATATTCTACTAGCTAGTTATACCACCATTATAATATTCTACTAGCTAGTTATACCACCATTATAATATTCTACTAGCTAGTTATTTCACCCATTATAATATTCTACTAGCTAGTTATACCACCATTATAATATTCTACTAGCTAGTTATACCACCATTATAATATTCTACTAGCTAGTTTATACCACCATTATAATATTCTACTAGCTAGTTATATCACCATTATAATATTCTAATAGCTAGTTATACCACCCATTATAATATTCTACTAGTTATACCACCATTATAATATTCTACTAGTTATACCACCATTATAATATTCTACTAGTTATATCACCCATTATAATATTCTACTAGTTATACCACCCATTATAATATTCTACTAGGTAGTTATACCACCCATTATAATATTCTACTAGTTATACCACCATTATAATATTCTACTAGTTATATCAACCATTAAATATTCTACTAGCTAGTTATACCACCCATTATATATTCTACTAGCTAGTTATACCACCACTATAATATTCTACTAGCTAGTTAACAACCTTTATAATATTCTACTAGCTAGTTATCACCCATTATAATATTCTACTAGTTATACCACCCATTATAATATTCTACTAGCTAGTAGACCACCATTATAATATTCTACTAGCTAGTTCTACCACCCATTATAATATTCTACTAGCTAGTTATATCCACCATTATAATATTCTACTAGCTAGTTATACACCATTATAATATTCTACTAGTTATACCACCATTATATCTTCTACTAGTTATACACCCATTATATATTCTACTAGCTAGTATATCACCATTATAATATTCTACTAGCTAGTTATACCACCATTATAATATTCTACTAGTATTCCACCCATTATAATATTCTACTAGTTATTACCACCATTATAATATTCTACTAGCTAGTTATACCACCATTATAATATATCTACTAGCTAGTTATACCACCCATTATATATTTCTACTAGTTATACCACCCATTATAATATTCTACTAGCTAGTTATATCACCCATTATAATATTCTACTAGCTAGTTATACCACCATTATAATATTCTACTAGCTAGTTATTACACCCATTATAATATTCTACTAGCTAGTTATTACACCCATTATAATATTCTACTACTAGTTATACCACCATTATAATATTACTAGCTAGTTATCACCAATAATATTCTACTAGCTAGTTATACCACCATATAATATTCTACTAACTAGTTATACCACCATTAAAATATTCTACTAGCTAGTTATACCACCCATTATAATATTTACTAGTATATACCCATTATAATATTCTAGCTAGTTATATCACCCATTATAATATTCTACAGCTAGTTATACCACCATTATAATATTCTACTAGCTAGTTATACCACCATTATAATATTCTACTAGCTAGTTATATCACCATTATAATATTATATAGTTATATCACCATTATAATATTCTAATAGCTAGTTATACCACCATATAAATTATACTAGTTATACCACATTATAATATCTACTAGCTAGTTATACCACATTATAATATTCTACTAGTTTTATCAAATAAATAGCTACCACCATTATAATATATACTAGTTATACCACCATTATAATCTTATACTAGTTATACCACCATTATAATCTTATACTAGTTATAACACACCATTATAATATTTTACTAGTTATACCACCATTATAATATTTTACTAGTTATACCACCATTATAATATTCTACTAGCTAGTTATAACCACCCATTATAATATTCTACTAGTTATACCACCATTATAATATTCTACTAGTTATACCACCATGATAAATATTCTACTAGCTAGTTATACCACCATTATAATATTCTACTAGTTATACCACCATTATAATATTCTACTAGCTAGTTATAACCACCATTATAATATTCTACTAGTTATATCACCCATTATAATATCTACTAGCTAGTTATACCACCACTATAATATTCTACTAGCTAGTTACTACCACCATTATAATATTCTACTAGTCATACCACATTATAATATTCTACTAGCTAGTTATACCACCCTTATAATATTCTACTAGCTAGTTATACCACCATTATAATATTCTACTAGTTATACCTCCATTATAATATTCTACTAGTTATACCACCCATTATAATATTCTACTAGCTAGTTATACCACCATTATAATATTCTACTAGTTATACCACCATTATAATATTCTACTAGTTATACCACCATTATAATATTCTACTAGCTAGTTACACCACCATTATAATATTCTACTAGCTAGTTATATCACTATTATAATATTCTACTAGTTATACCACCAGTATAATATTCTACTAGCTAGTTATACCACCCATTATAATATTCTACTAGTTTTACCACCATTATAATATTCTACTAGCTAGTTATATCACCATTATAATATTCTACTAGTTATACCACCATTATAATATTCTACTAGTTATACAACCATTATAATATTATACTAGCTAGTAATACCACCATTATAATATTCTACTAGCTAGTTATACCTCCCATTATAATATTCTACTAGTTATACCACCATTATAATATTCTACTAGTTATACCACCATTATAATATTCTACTAGCTAGTTATACCACCATTATAATACTCTACTAGCTAATTATACCACCATTATAATATTCTACTAGCTAGTTATATCACCCATTATAATATTCTACTAGCTAGTTATACCACCATTATAATATTCTACTAGCTAGTTATATCACCCATTATAATATTCTACTAGTTATACCACCCATTATAATATTCTACTAGCTAGTTATATAACCCATTATAATATTCTACTAGCTAGTTATATCACCATTATAATATTCTACTAGCTAGTTATACCACCATTATAATATTCTACTAGCTAGTTATACCACCCATTATAATATTCTACTAGCTAGTGATACCACCCATTATAATATTCTACTAGTTATATCACCCATTATAATATTCTACTAGCTAGTTATATCACCCATTATAATATTCTACTAGCTAGTTATACCACCATTATAATATTCTACTAGCTAGTTATACCACCATTATAATATTCTACTTATACCACATTATAATATCTACTAGCTAGTTATACGACCATTATAATATTCTACTAGCTAGTTATATCACCATTATATATTCTACTAGTTATATCACCACTATAATATTCTTCTAGCTAGTTATACGACATTATAATATTCTACTAGCTAGTTATATCACCATTATAAATTCTACTAGTTATATCACCATTATAATATTCTACTAGTTATACCACCATTATAATATTCTACTAGCTAGTTATACCACCATTATATTATTCTACTAGTTATACCACCATTATAATATTCTACTAGCTAGTTATACCACCATTATAATATTCTACTAGCTAGTTATACCACCCATTATAATATTCTACTAGTTATACACCATTATAATATTCTACTAGTTATACCACCATTATAATATTCTACTAGTTATACCACCATTATAATATTCTACTAGCTAGTTATACCACCATTATAATATTCTACTAGTTATACCACCATTATAATATTCTACTAGCTCAGTTATACCACCATTATAATATTCTACTAGCTAGTTATACCACCATTATATTATTCTACTAGCTAGTTATAATCACCATTATAATAGTCTACTAGGCTAGGTTATAATCACCATTATAATATTCTACTAGCTAGTTATACACCATTATAATATTTCTACTAGCTAGTTATAATCACCTTATATATTCTACTAGCTAGTTATACCCCCATTATAATATTCTACTAGCTAGTTATACCACCCATTATAATATTCTACTCAGTATAGTCCACCCATTAGAATATTCTACTAGCTATTATATCACCCATTATAAATATCTACTAGCTAGTTATATCACCCATTATAAAATTCTACTAGCTAGTTATACCACCATTATAATATTCTACTAGCTAGTTAATCCACCATATAATATTCTACTAGCTAGTTATATCACACCATTATAATATTCTACTAGTTATATCACCATTATAATATTCTAATAGCTAGTTATACCACCCATTATAATATTCTACTAGTTATACCACCATTATAATATTCTTCTAGTTATACCACCCATTATAATATTTACTAGTTATACCACCCATTATAATATTCTACTAGCTAGTTATATCACCATTATAATATTCTATAGTAGTTATACCACCATTATAATTTACTAGTTATTCACCCATTATGATATTCTACTAGTATACACCATTATAATATTCTATAGCTAGTATACCACCATTATAATATTTACTAGCTAGTTATACCACCATTATAATATTCTACTAGTTATACCACCCATTATAATTCTACTAGCTAGTTATCACCCATTATAATATTCTACTAGCTAGTATATCACCATTATAATATCTACTAGCTAGTTATACACCATTATAATATTCTACTAGCTAGTTATACCACCATTATAATATTCTACTAGTTATACCACCATTATAATATCCACTAGCTAGTTATATCACCCATTATAATATTCTATAGCTAGTTATACCACCATTATAATATTCTACTAACTAGTTATACCACCCATTAAAATATTCTACTAGCTAGTTATACCACCCATTATAATATTCTACTAGTTATATCACCCATATAATATTCTACTAGCTAGTTATACCACCATTATAATATTCTACTAGTGATAACACCATTATAATATTCTACTAGCTAGTTATACCACCATTATAATATTCTACTAGCTAGTTATACCACCATTATAATATTCTAAACTAGTTATACCACCATTATAATATTATACTAGCTAGTTATACCACCATTATAATATTCTACTAGCTAGTTATAACCACCATTATAATATTCTACTAGTTATACCACCATTATAATATTATACTGCTAGTTATACCACCATTATAATATTCTACTAGCTAGTTATATCACCATTATAATATTCTAATAGCTAGTTATACCACCCATTATAATATTCTACTAGTTATACCACCATTATAATATTCTACTAGTTTATATCACCCATTATAATATTCTACTAGCTAGTATACCACCATTAGTAATATTCTACTAGCTAGTTATACCACCACTATAATATTCTACTAGCTAGTTATACCACCATTATAATATTCTACTAGCTAGTTATTATCACCCATTATAATATTCTACTAGTTATACCACCATTATAATATTCTACTAGCTAGTTATACCACATTATAATATTCTACTAGGTAGTTATACCACCCATTATAATATTCTAATAGCTAGTTATTCTACTAGCTAGTTATATCACCATTATAATATTCTACTAGCTAGTTATACCACCATTATAATATTCTACTAGTTATACCACCCATTATAATATTCTACTAGCTAGTTATATCACCATTATAATTTTCTAATAGCTAGTATAACCACCATTATAATATTCTACTAGTTATACCACCATTATAATATTCTACTAGTTATACCACCATTATAATATTCTACTAGCTAGTTATACCACCATTATAATATTCTACTAGCTAGTTATACCACCATTATAATATTCTACTAGCTAGTTATATCACCCATTATAATATTCTACTAGTTATACCACCCATTATAATATTCTACTAGTTATATCACCCATTATAATATTTACTAGCTAGTTATATCCACCATTATAATATTCTACTAGCTAGTTATACCACCATATAATATTCTACTAGCTAGTTATACCACCCATTATAATATTCTACTAGTTATACCACCATTATAATATTCTACTAGATAGTATATCCACCATTATAATATTCTACTAGCTAGTTATACCACCATTAAATATTACTAGCTAGTTATACCACCATTATAATATTCTACTAGCTAGTTATACCACCCATTATATATTTCTACTAGTATATCACCCATATGATATTCTACTAGCTAGTTATATCACCATTATAATATTCTACTAGCTAGTTATACCACCATTATATATTCTATAGCTAGTTATACCACCATTATAATATTCTACTAGTTATACCACCATTATAATATTCTACTAGTTATACACCACCTATAATATTCTACTAGCTAGTTATACCACCATTATAATATTCTAATAGTTATATCACCATTATAATATTCTACAGCTAGTTATACCACCACTATAATATTATACTAGCTAGTTATACCACCATTATAATATTCTACTAGTTATACCACCATTATAATATTCTACTAGCTAGTTATACCACCATTATAATATTCTACTAGTTATACCACCATTATAATATTCTACTAGCTAGTTATACCACCATTATAAATTCTACTAGTTATACCACCATTATAATATTCTACTAGTTATGCCAACCATTATAATATTCTACTAGCTAGTTATACCACCATTATAATATTCTACTAGTTATACACCCATATATAATTCTACTAGTTATACCAATTATAATATTCTACTAGCTAGTTATACCACCCATTATATATTCTACTACTTATACCACCATTATAATATTCTACTAGCTAGTTATATCACCATTATAATATTCTACTAGTTATACCACGATTATAATATATACTAGCTAGTTATACCACATTATAATATTATATAGCTAGTAATACCACCATTATAATATTCTACTAGCTAGTTATACCACCATTATAATATTCTACTAGCTAGTTATACCACCATTAAAATTCTACTAGCTAGTTATTTCACCCATTATAATATTATACTAGCTAGTTATACCACCATTATAATATTCTACTAGCTAGTTATACCACCATTATAATATTAATAGCTAGTTATAACCACCATTA